>NW_028319228.1:7712500-8012500 GCF_062004578.1 Staurois parvus | reverse complement strand
ACGTGCACATGCGCCCCCTACCCAGAAATGCAAATCATGTATATATATATATATGTGATTTTGCGCAGACCTGCCACCCTGTAGCAGTAGTTCTACTATTTGGCAAGCGGTTAAAATAAACTAATTAAAGCAACAGTGTAAAAATAAAAAAATAATTGAAAAAAACATTAAGCGCCCCTGTCCCCTCTGTGTGTGCGTGCAAAGGTGAAAACACGCATCAGTCCCACATGAATGCAAAAAGTGATCATCCCACTCATGTAACGTCAGATTATGGGCAGTAGTGTTTCTTTCCCAAAAAATTGCATTTCAGAAAGCTACCATGTAACAAAAATTGTATATACCACCAATTTATTCTCTTGAGTTTCTGCTTTAAAAAAATATATTGTTTGGGGGTGCTCAGAAATTTTCTAGGAAAAAATACAGATTGCTGTAGGTGAACAAACGTTGCCAGAAAAGGCTTGGTCTGGAAGTGGTTTGTTATAGGACATTAAATTAAAACTATTCACTGAGTCACTGCCATGAACTAGTATTTGGCAACCATTGCCAGCAAATAGATAATTCTTATTAGCCACCTCACACTGGCATTTTTCTTCATGACATAGTGCCTTTAAGGACACATTGTCACCTTGCCCATGCAGGGCAAAATGACAGTGTTACTGCAAAGGTCATCCCCCGACCCCATTAAACTCAACTTGCCTTACACACAACTTTCCTTGGTCCTCCAGAGGTGGTATTGTCATCAACTACAGTTGTGACCAAAATTATTCAACCCCCAATGCTGTAAAGGGGTTTAGGGACTATAGTGTACATTTGGAATTGTATTCAGAATCAAATCCTACAAGGACGTTGTAACTACCCAAATGCAACTAAAATGACATCAATTGTTTATGTAATACAGTAGTAAATGGTTCTTATGTGGTTTCTTCATTGCCACAATTATTCAACCCCTTAAAGACTACCACTCTGAAGAACAGAGGTTCATACAGGTGCTTTCCATCAGGTATTGAAAACACCTGTGGATGTCACCGAGCAGCAATCAAGCATAATAAGCACCAATTAGGCAGCTTTAAAATGACTGTGATACTCAGCTCCTTCTAGACATTTACTGGTGTGGTTACAAACATGGTGAAGGCAAGAGAATGGTCCAGGAAGACAAGAGAAGAGGTGATTTCTCTTCACAGGAAGGGCAATGGCTATAAGAAGATTGCAAAGATGTTAAACATACCAAGAGACACCTTAGGAAGCATCATTCGCAAATTCAAGGCAAAGGGCACTGTTGAAACGCTACCTGGTCGTGGCAGAAAGAAGATGCTGACTTCGACTGCTGTGCGCTACCTGAAGCGTAGAGTGGAGAGAAGTCCCCGTGTGACTGCTGAGGAACTGAGAAAAGATTTGTCAGATGTGGGTACAGAAGTTTCAGCCCAGACAATAAGACGCACACTGCGTAATGAAGGCCTCCGTGCCAGAACTCCCAGGCGTACCCCCTTGCTGTCTCCAAAGAATAAGAAGAGTCGACTGCAGTATGCCAAAAGCCATGTGGACAAACCACAAAAGTTGTGGGATAGTGTTCTGTGGACTGATGAAACAAAATTAGAACTGTTTGGGCCCATGGATCAACGCTATGTTTGGAGGAGGAAGAACAAGGCCTATGATGAAAAGAACACCTTGCCTACTGTGAAGCATGGTGGAGGGTCAATCATGCTTTGGGGCTGTTTTGCTTCTGCAGGTACAGGGAAGCTTCAGCGTGTGCAAGGTACCATGAATTCTCTTCAGTACCAGGAGATATTGGATGGAAACGTGATGCAGTCCGTCACACACCTGAGGCTTGGGAGACGTTGGACCTTTCAACAGGACAATGATCCCAAGCATACCTCCAAGTCCACTAGAGCATGGTTGCAGAGGAAAGGCTGGAACATTTTGGAGTGGCCATCGCAGTCACCAGACTTAAATCCGATTGAGAACCTCTGGTGGGACTTAAAGAAAGCAGTTGCAGTGCGCAAGCCTAAGAATGTGACTGAACTGGAGGCCTTTGCCCATGAAGAATGGGCGAAGATACCCGTAGATCGCTGCAAGACACTTGTGTCAAGCTATGCTTCACGTTTAAAAGCTGTTATAACTGTAAAAGGATGCTGTACTAAGTACTAAGATTGAATGTCACTTGGGGGTTGAATAAAACTGATAATGCTGTGAGCACAGAAAAGACATTTGTGGTTATTTCATTATAACTGTTATGTTATATTTGTCTGACCTACAAGTGCCTCTTTAATGTAAATGTAAGCAAGATGACTGAATGATCAAAAGCAATGTCAAACTGGCCAAAACACTCAATTTCAGTGGGGGTTGAATAATTTTGGTCACAACTGTATGTTGAGGCCCGTTGCAAGTGGTGACGGCACTGCTCTGGTCACATAACAGTGCTCAGGCCTAACAAATGGTTGCAATATCCAGGCAATGTTTCAAGGTTTTAGGTTGCATTTTACTTCATACCAAGAAATTCCAGGTATCCTCGATGGCTGCAGAAGAGCAAGGAGCTGTAATGAAGTGCAGTTATGATGGTTGTAAGGGGTTTGGAGCATGCCCTTTGCAGAGACATTGTCACTCTACCCTGCATAAACAAAGTGACAGTGTCTCTTAAGTCTTAAGTATAACATATTAGAACAAGTAAAATCCTTTTGCATATATGTTTAAAAAAATATTGTTTTCCATTTCACTTACTTTAGTTTCTTAATTCTATATCCTGCATGACTTTTGTAACATCATGTATCAAAAAACATACCGGACTAGATGCCCGCTAGCAAACTCAGTAGTGAGTTAATGATGCAGCCTGAATTTTGTTCCCAGTTGCTATCTTGTTACACCAAATAACTAATGAAGCCAGATCTAAAGGAAAATGCTCCTTGATCACTTTGACACTCTTGAACTGGAGTTAGCCGGTGGATGTGGCATCCCTACTTTCAGGGTCTCTGAGCTTTGAGTCATGTGTCTATGAGTGAAATGAATCCCACAGCAGCTAAAAAGCTTTCTTTAGAATCCTCACAGAGGACTTTGAAGTGATGTGTACATTCTGCCAGTGTCACAGCAATATGAAAGCAATCCAAAACATAATGCATTTTTCTGACTTCTCAATTAAAGTCATACATTGAACCGCTGCAAGCCCAGGTCTAAAAACATAGCAACTGTGTTAATGTTGTAATCAACACTTGGGAACTAAAGCTTACATTCAAATAGATATTTAGTCAGATAGACATTGTACTAACAACTTCCATCTTTATAGTCTCACTTTCACTTTTCAGTTATAGTAGTTACACAGTGTGCCTTAATATAACTGCACAGCCCAATAAACAGCAGAATCTAAGTACACTCTCTAATACTTCCCTCCTTCCCTCCACAGTACTACAAATACAAGTTTGTGAAGACACTTGTGATGAAGGTTGTGGCCACTATTCAACTATGCCAACACAAATCGCTGCAGTGGGGGAGCAGGAAGCGCATTTCTACTAAGTGAAGTCTGTATTTTAAAGCCTAACTCCATATTTTAGTGAACTTGAAATAGTTATTTTTGGACCAAGCTGGTCCAACTATTTCCTTCTCCAACATACACAGCGGCTATCAGCACAGTACTGAGCTACATCTATTATATAATGCTGTATCCAGAAAATAAAATCGAGTTGGGCTGAGTGCTGCTCAGCCATTCACAGGAAGCTTCATATTTTCTGAATGAATACAAAGCTTCTTCTGATTGGCTAAGGTGGAGATTGTGACATCAACCATGGAACCAGCACCACACATGTGTAACATACTGTTGCAGAGTGGCTGGGTGTGCTCCTGTACACTTTGTGGCAGAACGTCCCGAAGGAACCCTGGGAAAGTCCTGTTCGGGGTTTATAGATCTCCTAGGTTCCTTACCTATACCTTTAGGGATCTCTGATGTGAGGCCCAGTGCAGGATTTACCTCTCTCTCCATGGACAATTAAATCCACCTGGGACTTGTAGCCAGAGATCTCGGCCTGGGGATCAGACAAGTCCTGTCTGGGGAGCTCAAAGGTTGGTGGAAACTAACTAGCTGTTTATGTTGTGGCTGACAAGTAGTAGGCTTGATCAGTCTGGTAGTTAGAACCTGCATTACTGTGTAGTGAGAGCCGGGACATGGCTAGTTTTTTTTTTTTTGTTTGATATTTTCCTTCCCTGTTTATTTTGGTTACACACTGCACAGCACTTTGTATATAGTCTTTTGTAAATAGCACTAATAAACACCTTCACTGTTCCACTAATCTCACTGGATTTGGTATCTGTGCCTAAAAGACTGCTTACCTCAGGAAGCATATATCCCGGCTGCCTATCCCAGCTTGCAACTTGATTAACCTCTTGCCGTCCACCTGCTGTTTATAAACGGCAGGGCGGTGGCAGTCCAGGGGCGGGTTGCCGTTCCTAAACGGCACCCGCCTTTTCTAGCTGTGCGCGCTCCCTGGGAGCGCGCACCACCGCGATCCGGTGCCCGCTGTGTCCTCCGGACACAGTGAAACACCGATCGTCGGACGGGACCTCTGTACGAGGTCCCGATCATGTGATCACTGATTGGCGAATCAGTGATCACATGCAAAGTAGTAAGCAAGATGTCACTTGTGACATCATTGCTTACTACGTGTGAAATCTGTGAATGATCACAGAGGTCACATGGTACAAGGCTATTCACAACAGCCTTGTACCATGTGACAAGCTGTGACCAATCACAGCTCACTCAGTATTTCTCAATGACTGCAAGAATGCAGACAGAGAGAAAGAGAAATGATTGCTTTTACATCCTATATGGGTGTAAAAGCAATCAGTGTAAAAAAAAAAAAAAAAAAATATTCATCACCCCCCACAAGTAGTACAGTGTCACCATGGTGACACTGTACTGCTAGGGTGACAGTATGTAAAAAAAAAAAAAAAAAAATTAATATAAAAATAATAAAATAAAAATGTAAAAAAAAATGTTTAAAAATTATAATTTTTGGTTATAAACTAATTTGGATTTTTTTTTTTTACTAAAAAAATAACTGAATAAATTTTGGCCAAGATTTATGATGAAATATTATTTATTTGCAAAATTTTATAAAAAAAAACACTTTTTTTCAAAATTTTTGGACTTTTTCATTTACATAGTAAAAAAAAATAAAAGGAAGTGGTTAAATCACATTTGGTGGCAGTCCTGTCTGCCAAATGCGACAGGTGGTATAATTTGTACCCTGACTCAACCATTGCAATGAGTACTAACATGGCTGCTGGCTATATTACTTGTGGCTCAGCACTCAAGGGCCTTAAAACCATTTCTCATCCATCTGTTTGTACTGCCTCTCAGTGACCAGTGTAAGGGTCTTACTTTTTGTAGTAAAGCCCCATGGCTGTACTCTTTTTCTGTAGTACCTTTGACCAGTTTTTCCTCATTAAAAATGTCTTCTTGCTGGTCATTTTAAATTGCATCATCATCTGCGGTCTCTAAATTCCTAATGAGAGTTTGAAAGGAATTGGAAAACAGCAGGACAGGGACAGGTTGCGAACTATTAGCAATTTCGATATGCTAGTCAAAGCATGTGTCTCTGATAAAACTATCTGAAATAAAGCTTTGTTTTTGCAAACTTAATTGAATGAGATCAGGGTGCTGCTGCATGTAAGCCAAGTCAATTGTAAAAGAAAAAGAATCCCACAACCAAATATGTGCTGTCAGTGTATGCTATTGCACATGATGTACAGCATTAAGGTATCTCCTTAATAATATTTAGAGGATTTGAGTATTTTCAATGTTGCTTTCAATGCTGCAGGACATGACTCTCTTTGCAGTGTCTTATTTGCATTGATACATGTTCCCATGACAATGTCCAGTCTACCTTTTTTTGGCTATTAACCCTAGAAATTCCCAGAAATGAATAACAGGATTTGTACCTATAGACTTTAAGAATATTTTCCATTAAGTTCTGGTTCACTGAATTTAAAACAGGATTCACCAAACCCTTGGTAAATTGAACCAGGGCAGATTTGCTCTTCACTGCAGATCCCCAATGTGGTCTACAGCCTTTTCCTGTAATGTATAAGCTAAGATAAAATTATCAGCCATTTGAGAACAACATTAATGGAGAATCATGTTGCTCTGCACCTATTCTGCCCAAAAGGCTATCAATGCCATCCATCAGCATGTGCAATGTAATGTGTCTGTGTTGCTGGACCATGCTGTCAGTGACAGGGTACACATGACCACTTAAATAGGGTTCAGTAAGCATTTGCATGGATGCTACATATCCTTCACCACACACTGCGCAAATCTTCTAATGACTGAGATAGATACAGGATGGGGCAAATCACTACAACTGGTGGTGCTGCCACATGTCTTGTCATGCTCAGTCATCTGTACTCCCTCTGTCTCACTGTCTCTTCCAAGGATTCAGAGCTCCAGAGCACAAAATAATCTTAGGCTTTATGCTGCATGTTGTGTAGCCACTTATATTCCTGGGATGATCAAGAGATTCTGGCAGCTCTCCAGTCCTAGGTCTGAAAGGTGGCTGACACCATGCTATCTTTAGCTAGGCAAGGTTGTGTGTGACAATAGCATTGGCACCTCTTTACCAGAGAAAACTCATACTTCTGTTCCTCGCACATATTGTCAAACTTGTGGTGCAGCAGTTCATCACAAAATACCCTAGTTTTTAGGATGTCTTTTGTCTAGGCAGGAGAGTTTGTGTGTACTTTAGGTGGTCATATCTGGCCATGGCTTGCATGGATGAATTGCAGCATCAGCTGCCTCCAACATCTCATTTGACACCCCTCATGTGCTGGAACTCAGTGCTGGTTATGCTGCAGAGGCTGCATGAGCAGCAATGGGTACTATTGAGTACCTCTAAAGTAATGGCATGAGGACAGGCTCTGCGGAGTTGGGGTTTTCACCATGTCAATGGCTTATTTAGTACACGTGCAGAATTGTGACACCTTTTGAGGAAGGGAGAAAAATTGTGAACCACCATGAAGCAGGAATTAGAGACACATTTTCTCTTGTGTTCCTCTTGGAGCACACACTGCGTTGCATCATAGACCAGACACTGGAAGCACAACAGCTGGAGGAGGAGTGCCATGCCTTCCCTACCCCCCTTTGCCTGCTGTCCCTCTGCCTATCCCTTCACCCCTCCCTCCCCCCTTGCAGATTCCTCCCGTCCTGCCAGCCTACATTAAAGGGCTGTGCTGGATGGGAGGAAACGCCCCCTGTGGTGCGGTTAGCACCTCTCGGGCCCCCCACCAAGAATCCCCAGCAAAGGGCTGCCAAGGTGTCTCTATGCGCCCCCCCCCCCGGTTTTCCACTCCAGAGACAAAGGCCGCGCTGGGCCGGCCGTTGCCGGGGGAACCAGGAAGTGTCCTGCGCCGGCTTAAAAAGGCTGGCGCAGGACCCCGGTGTGTGCGTGTATGCTCGATCCCCGCTCGGGACAGGGTCGTGTGCGGGGTCTGTGCTGAGGCCAGACCCCACAGCCAAGACCCTGCCGAGCCCCTGCAAGCCTGTGTTGATCCCCTGCTCAGGAGAAGCACTGTGTGGGGTCTGAGCTGAGGCCAGACCCCACAGCCAGGACTCCTGCTGCTGTCCCTGGCAAGCTGGCCGCTATGAGGACCCCTGTCTACTAATCGCTGCTGTCCCTTGAAAGCTGGCCGCTGTGAGGGTCCCTGTCTACTGATCGCTGCTGTCCATGGAAAGCTGGCCGCTGTGAGGGCCCCGGTCTGCTGATCGCTGCTGCCCCTGGAAAGCTGGCCACTGTGAGGGCCCCTGCCTGCTGATCGCTGCTGTCCCTGGAAAGATGGCCGCTGTGAGGGGCCACTGTCTACTGATCGCTGCTGTCCCTGGAAAGATGGCCGCTGTGAGGGGGCCACTGTCTACTGATCGCTGCTGTCCCTGG
The DNA here is from genome assembly GCF_062004578.1 of Staurois parvus. NCBI lineage: Eukaryota > Metazoa > Chordata > Amphibia > Anura > Ranidae > Staurois > Staurois parvus. The sequence goes on along the minus strand of NW_028319228.1, from coordinate 8,004,590 downwards.
AAAGCTGGCCGCTGTGAGGGCCCCTGTCTGCTGATCGCTGCTGTCCCTAGAAAGCTGGCCGCTGTGAGGGCCCCTGCCTGCTAATCACTGCTGTCCCTGGAAAGCTGGCTGCTGTGAGGGCCCCTGTCTGCTGATCGCTGCTGTCCCTGGAAAGCTGGCCACTGTGAGGGCCCCTGCCTGCTGATCGCTGCTGTCCCTAGAAAGCTGGCCGCTGTGAGGGCCCCTGCCTGCTAATCACTGCTGTCCCTAGAAAGCTGACCACTGTGAGGGCCCCTGGCCACTGATCGCTTTGTCCCTGGAAAGCTGAGCCCTGCGAGGATCTCGATCCACTGACCTCTGCTGTCCCTGGAAAGCTGACCGCTGTCCGTTGCTGAGTGTCCCTGGAAGCTGACCACTGGGAGTGTCCCTGGAAGCTGTCCTTTGCTTAGTGTCCCTACAAGCCGCATGTTGTGGAGTGCCCTGGACTGCCCCTATTGTGTGCCCAGACTACCCTTGCCATGAACTGCCCCTATTGTGTGCTCAGACTACACTTGCCATGAACTGCCCCTATTGTGTGCTCAGACTACCCTTGTCATGAACTTCCCCATGGCGTGCCCGGAGTATAGCTACCGGGACTGCCCCCGAGGGCTTGAGCCACCGCTACCTGAACCAGACCCCATCTCCAAGGTCCTGCTGAGTCCCCGTGAGCATGATGTTGTCCCTAGAAAGCTGTGTGGGAGCTGTGCTGAGGTCAGACCCCACAGCCAAGGTCCTGCTGAGTCCCCTTGAGCCTGATTTTGTCCCTAGAAAGCTGTGTGGGAGCTGTGCTGAGGTCAGACCCCACAGCCAAGGTCCCACTGAGTCCCCGTGAGCCTGATGTTGTCCCTAGAAAGCTGTGTGGGAGCTGTGCTGAGGTCAGACCCCACAGCCAAGGTCCCGCTGAGTCCCTGTGAGCCTGATGTTGTCCCTAGAAAGCTGTGTGGGAGCTGTGCTGAGGTCAGACCCCACAGCCAAGGTCCCGCTGAGTCCCCGTGAGCCTGATGTTGTCCCTAGAAAGCTGTGTGAGAGGTGTGCTGAGGTCAGACCCCACAGCCAAGGTCCTGCTGAGTCCCCGTGAGCTTGATGTTGTACCTAGAAAGCTGTGTGGGAGCTGTGCTGAGGCCAGCCCCCATAGCCAAGGTCCCGCTGAGTCCCCGTGAGCCTGATGTTGTCCCTAGAAAGCTGTGTGGGAGCTGTGCTGAGGTCAGACCCCCAGCCAAAGTCCTGCTGAGTCCCCGTGAGCTTGATGTTGTACCTAGAAAGCTGTGTGGGAGCTGTGCTGAGGCCAGCCCCCATAGCCAAGGTCCCGCTGAGTCCCCATGAGCCTGATGTTGTCCCTAGAAAGCTGTGTGGGAGCTGTGCTGAAAGTCCCGCGGAGTCCCCGTGAGCCCACTTACCGTGAGTGCCCCTACAAGCCGTATGTTGCGGAGTGCCATGAACTGTCCTGATCGAGTGCCTTTCATAGTTCAAGAAAGCTTTGTGTGTTTACCATCTTTTTTGTGTGTTCTGTCCTGCCTACGCTTCCGTTACAAGGAGCATGACTTGCTACTGTTTCAAGGCCAATAAGAACATTTGTCCTCTACCTTTATCCCTCTGAGGCACAGGCAGCCGGAGGCCAAGGAGCAATATAAGGAGGATAAGGAGAGTTGGGGTGCTGGAGAATATGAACAAATGAGACAGCGCTAAAGGGATCTCTAAAAACCCAGGGTAAGTGAAATTGTTGAGGACAGGCAGGCAATTTGTGGCAAATAGGGACTTTTTATGTACTCATGTCTGTGCAAGGACTCTGGGTCATCAAAGAAAGGTACGACTATTGGGTGGCCACCCATATAGAACACTGATACAATGGAAAATTGTTCAGTTTACTGTCACCATTCAAGAGGGAGCCCAGAATGCAGCCTCTGAGGAAGTGCTGCAAAAGAACCTCTCTGCCACACTCTCTAATAGTGACAGGATTTCTTCTAAAGACTGCTGTACCTACTTGGATTCCTAAAAAAAAAAAAGCCAAAAGGTGGTGTTGGCTGCCACATCACTGCTCTTCAGAGTGTTTTTTAAACTGCAGTGGCCAGGCCAAGCTGCAGGCAGCAATCACAAGCAGTGCCAGAACTACATGATTGCTGACTACACTGGTTTGGGGACTAATGTAGGCACTATGAGAACTCAGTGCCCCATGAACTATTACGTGATCAGCCTGGACCACTGGCCTGAGCTTGAACAGCATGTGCTGGAGCTTGTGGCTTGCCCTGCAGCCAGTGTGGTGTCCGAGGGGGCTCTCAGCTTAGCAGTAAGTTTAGTTACTGAGAGGTGAGTTCACCTGTAGCCTGACAGTGTGAACCAGTTCACTTTAATTTAAATGAATTGTATCAGAGAAACCAAACATTGCCATGGATGGTGTGTAGACACAGAGAACTGTACAACACTGATACTAAACCCCCAAAGGTCTATTACAATACTGGTTAAAAATACTACCACGAAAGCCTTTGGAGATGTAACATGTATAGGAACGGAGTCAAGTCAGTACATTTTATGCTACCACTGGGAGGTGAGAAGGCAGTTTTACTTTTATATGATGTGAAGAACATGGCACTGAGAGTGCATTTGTTTTGTGAGTGCCCCATTTTAGATTTTATTAAATTGTATTAAAATGTATGGAGAGCAAACATTGATTACACATCCAAGATACATATGAAGCCAGAATACAGTGTCATTGATGCTGTCCATGAAAATCCCACAGTTTTTCAATAACACATATAGCTGCAATCAACTTTCAATGCCCATTCACATATATGCAGATTGGATGTGGTTTGAATCGCATCCAATCTGCATGACATGTGAAAAAACATTGCTTCCTATGGTGCCTGTTCACAAATGTCCAGTGCACTGGCGGTGCAGATTCAGTGTGGTTTTAAAATGAGTCATGTCTGACTTCTGAGCAGTGCGGTCCGGTTCAGGTGCAGATTACAGGCTATTGACTGGCTACAGACTATTAAGATTTTGAGCTAATCCTGTCCGGAACCTGACGTGAACCTGTGAACAACTACTGTATCGTTTAGCTGTGAAGCCTGAGCTTCAATCTGCTCCGCACATGTGTGAATCAGCTCTCAAGCATGTACTTTCAGGGACTGGGGTTTTTTTCCCATGTTGCCCCCAAAGCACCCAGTTCCCAACAATATTTTACTTTGTTAAATATCCCCCATGACAGTTCCCAGCTCCTAATGCCATTTTTTTGACAATAGATTGCCTACTAACACAAAAAAGAGCAGAATTGAAAGAATAAGTTCACCTTTGTAACATGTTACAGCATTTACACCTTCTTCCCCCAATCTCTCCCCATCCCTGTGCCAGTGGGGTCGGATCCTTTCCTCGCTGTCACAATTTGAAAACAGTGCGGCTGTGCAGAGCTTCAGCCACAAGGCTGTGTCATTCGTTCACAGTTTTCCTGTGAATGATTAGACTACAGGTACCATCATCTATTGAAGTAATCAATGAACTATGAGAGAGCTGGTGAGCACTCACATTTTGTTGATCTTCCTGCTCACAAGTAACTGCCTGCCTGTACAATGTATGGGCATACAGCTATACTGAGAGTCTGTAGGGGCCTGACATTGAACCCCTAATGTGTTGATCACAGGTGCAATTCTCAGGCTCTTTAAAAAAAAAAAGAAATAAATGCACTTTTTTTAACCTGCATTTTACCTGCATTATTTTAACTGTGCATTTTTCTTCAAAGACCTTTAACATCAGGATTCACCCCTCACAGACTTTGATAGGTTTTACTGCAAATTTCAGGTTTGCAGAATATTTATAGAGATTCACCAAACCCTTGCCAAATCCATTGGCTCCTGCTGCAGTCAATCAAATACTATGACGAGGGAGTGGGAGTGGGGCAAAACCCTGCTTTCTATGTCAATGGTTGCAGGCAGCAGTGTTTTGGGAGCGAGCTAGCATTAGTACCCCCCTTAGCAAGTGGCTTTTCCTCAAAAAGTTTGGTTCCAAGTGTACAGCAGCATGTGGTTGGCTGCTTGTTGCCCCCTTGGCAGCCTTGGACAATCTGCCCATCACTACTACAAAAACATTTAAAGTGATAGTAAACCTTTGTTTCTTTTTTTTAAATAACAAACATACTTACATTGCACAGAGCAGCCCCAATCCTCCTCTTCTGGGGTCCCCTTCCAGTGATCCTGGCTCCTCTCCCCTTTTAAGCTTCAAGGCTGCCAAGGGGGCAACAAGCAGCCACCCACACGCTGCTGTACACTTGGAACCAAACTTTTTTTTTATAATTAACAGTTTTTATTGGTTTTTGAAAAGAAAAACAAGAGAAAGAAGCACATCAATGGTAGAAATCTGCATGGGTACAGATCATATAATGTCACAAAATAACCTGTGGAGAAGCAAATAAAACCATAAACCCTGGGCAGGTTGAGAAGAAATAAAGACATCCCATGGGTTTCATACTGCCTCAAACACAGCAATCGAACAAGCATGTAGAGCTGTCAAATATTCCATCTGTCTTACATCAGCAATAATTTTAAACAAAGTCGGGATCAAAGGAGGTATAGAGGATAGCCAACACATAGGAATGCTTCTTCTGGCCGCAGTCAGAACATGTGCAGAGAGTTTCCTGGACGATTTGGGTAGGCCCCGAAATGGCAGGCTCAATAAAAAGTATAAAGCCTCGAAAGGGAGAGAGGTATGCAATAGCAATTGTAATAAGGACAAAACCTCTGCCCAAAAAGGAGTAATGGATCCACATGTCCAAATCATATGGTAGAGGGAGCCAAAGTCCTTCCTAAAGCGCCAGCAGGCAGAAGAAGCATTCATGTTACAGGCATAGAGAACTTCAGGTGTTTTGTACCACAACATCATAATTTTGTATGCATTTTCCTTATAAACCACACAAACAGAAGATCTAGGTGCGTTTCCCCAAATTTTTTCCATAGTGTCAGATCAATGTCACACTACAAAAACTGGGACCACTTGCACATGTAATGATGAGTGTCATTAGATAGGGGGGAAGCATCCATAAGGAGTTTATATGTATTAGAAATGATGCCCCTTTGATGTGGGCTCTGTATACATAGACATTCAAAGGGAGTGGGCTTCCCAAGGGTCAATAATGGTGATATGGTGGAGAAGAAGTGGTGTTTCTGAAGATAAACATAAAGATGTTGGGAAGGTAGGAGATCTTTTTTCTGGAGGTCTGAGAATGATTGTAGCTTCCGAGTTACAGGGTTTACCAAGTGGCGTAGTGGGAAAAGGTTGGCTGCGACCCAAGGGAGTACTCTTGGACATTGGCCAGACTATCCGGAAAATTGGGATTAACCTCCCTAGCGGTATGATTATTTCAGATTTTTGGTGCTGAAAGCGGTACCATTATTCTGCATGGAAATATGTAGTTTTTTTATTGTAGGCTGTAATTTTTAGGAATAACTCACTGAAATCTGTCCGAACAAGAGTCTATTAAACATCCCGGGTATGATAAAATTTGAAACACAAAATCATAAATTATAATTTAATAAATAATCATAAAAAATAATAATATAATAATATTACATTTAATTCAATAATATAATCAAACCAAAAACACTGAAATTTGAAATATAGCGCCAAGTTCGCACATCGCTGAGCAAAGTCGCAAAATTGTTTTCAGTGTCTGATGACGAATTTCTCCACGAATCATTATCACTCAATTCTGCAAGTGGTTTTGATTTACTATCGCTGTTCTCTAGCTGATCTAAACCCGCTTTTGACCTAAAGGGACACTTTTTGGACGCCATGGACTTTTCTAAGTTTCCAGGCAGAAAGAACATTCAAAATACAGGCAGGGCACAGGACAAAGCACTAGGGACAAAATGTATGTGAAATGGGTTGAAACAGCAATGTTTTACTATGTAAAATCATTTTGAAAAAAATGACATTTTTCTTAAATTGTCAAATTTCCCGCCGCCGGCGGCGCCCGTACGTCCCGACGTCACAGGGACCAGAACACAGGAGCCGGATGCCGGCATCAGCCGGAGGAGATGGCCGGGGACGCTGCAGGGGACACATCGCGGGAGCAAAGGACAAGGTAACTGCTGCAGGGACTCCCTATGCAGCGCCGCATGGTAAGCCCGAGTGTAGCTCGGGGTTACCGCTTTTGGTACTGACATTTTACCCCGAGCTACACTCGGGAATACCGTTAGGGAGGTTAAAAAGGATATTGGTCAGTGGAGAGCAGTCGGAGGCCAGTGCAAATTCAGCCTTACATTTCTGCCAAACAGTCAGGGAAAATTGCATGGGACCAAGGAAGAGATGATGAAAACAAGCGACATCCACCACCGAGGTCAACCAAAGGAGGGAGCATGGATGAGTCAGAGATTGCAAAGATTCAATCTCAGTCCATATGTTGGGAGGGTAGTGGGTGGACCATGACATAAGAAAATGAAGGTGGGTAGCATAATAATAGGTCACCATATCCGGTGCCCCTAAGCCCCCCCTAGAACGCAGGGAGAGTAGTACAGTACGTGCGATTTATATGACGATTCTTGTGCCAAATGAAATGTAAGAGGGATTTCTGGAGGGAATGTAGTTTGGACATAGGAATGGGAAGAATTGCGAATAAATACAGGAGTTTGGGCAGCACAGTCCTTTTTATTACTTTGATGCATCCAAGGAAGGAAATGAGTAGGGTATCCCAAAATTTCAAGGAGCAGGAAATATCTATAAATGGGGGGGGGGGGGGGGGGAATTAGCCTCATATATAGAATGGTAGGAGGAAGTAAGGTTAGTACCCAAATATTTTAAAGAGTGGGTGCACCATCGGTAAGGGAAGGACTCTAGGAGAGAAGATAGAACAATGGGTGGGATGTGTAGTGGGAGTGCCTCAGTTTTGGACGTATTAACTTTGTAGCCCGACAGGGCCCCAAATTGTCGTACAATCTTATGTAAAACTGGTAGGGGGGTATGAGGGTTCGAGAATGTGAGGAGGATATCATCTGCAAACAGGGATAGTTTGTACTCACGACCATGGGAATGTATCCCTCGTATATATTGGGGTTAGACCGGATGGCAATAGCTAGCAGCTCCAGACAGAGATTAAACAATAAGGGGGAAAGTGGACATCCCTGTCGCGTACCATTCGATGTCTGAAAGGGGGATGAAAGGAAGGAGGCTAATCTGACCAGGGAGGAGGGGGAAGAATAAAGAACCTTCAAGGCTGCCACGAACGTGCCCCGGAAGCCAAACTTCTCCAAGACCATAAACATGTAGGGCCAGCTGAGGCGGTCAAAGGCTTTTTGAGCATCTAAACTCAATAATATAGCAGGGATAGAAGATCGGTTAGCCAGGTCAACCAGATCATTAGATCTCCTGGTGTTATCCGCAGCATGTTTGGCAGGCACAAAACCTACTTGATCTCTGTGTATGAGCTTGGAGATGAGTATGGACAGCCTGTTGGCCAAGATCTTAGGGGAAATCTTGTAATCAGAGTTTAGTAGAGCAATGGGATGATGGTTATCTAGGATAGAATGGTCTTTGTCAGGATTGGGGATAACAGAGATATATGCATGGGAGAAGTCAGCCTGAGGTGTGACGCCTTTGAAAAAATCTTGGTAAAGAGAGAGAAGGTGAGGGGCCAGGGTACCAATGAAGGTCTTATAATAAGAATAGGGCAGTTCATCTGGTCCTGGAGTTTTGCGGGAGGGGAGATGTTTAACTGTGTTGAATAATTCCTCAGATGAGATATCAGCATTAAGGGCCGAAATGTCAGAAGACGATAGCCTCGGTAACGATAGGGGATCAAAAAAACTATCAAAGGACGTTTTTGTGAGGGGGGGATGGAGATCTGGGGTCAAACAATTGTAGAGAGTCTCATGGTATGAGCCAAAAAGGGAGACCATTACATGGTGGTCATAGGTAGGGTCCCCATTCGGTTGGATTATATGGTCTGGCATCATAGAGGGAGATTGTGCTTTGAGTCAATTGACCAGCATACGATAAGGTTTATTAGAAAGTTCGTAGAATTTCTGTTTGACCCAAAGGAGGGATTGTGCAGACTTGCAGCAATTGAGGGCCTTGACTCGGTCACGAAGAGAGGTCACCTTGTGAAGCCCAGAAATAGACAGTTTTACAAGTAGTCGATTCAGCCAAGGATAATTGGCGAATAAGGGAAGCCTTGACACTTGCTGAGGATTTTTTTCAAACGAGAGCCCATAGAGATACAAAGTCCCTGAAATACCACTTTATGAGCTTCCCACAGAATCGAGGTAGAAGTTACGGAGCCAACATTGTGGCGAAAATACATATCAAGTCCCTGAGAAAGCTCGTCCCAGAGATGGTCCGTGGTTAGAAAGGTCTCATTGAGGCACCAATGGCATGCTTTCGGCATAATGTTAGGGGAAAAAAAGGTTCAAAGTTAGAGAGGCGTGGTCGGACCATGTGATGGGATTGATTTCAGAAGAAACCAGGAGAGCAGGAGAGGGAGCAATGGGGCGGAGATGAAGAAATGATCCAGTTGGGAAAAACTACGATGAGGAGTGGAGAGAACCTTCCTGTCTTTATGGGGTGAAATGATTAAATTAAAATCACCCCCAATAATCACGTGGAGTAGAAAAGGAACCTAATTTGGCAAGTGTTTGGGACAGAAACTGCAAATGACCCATGTGACGAAAGCGTAGGCAGGACAGAGCACACACGGAGGATGATAAACACACAAAGCTTTACTGAACTATGGAAGGCACTCAATAAGGGTAGGAAGGTAGCGCCCGGGTACCCAAAAAAGGGGAAGAGAGGGGAGGAGCCCAAAATAATTGTAATCTAGCCCACGATAGGGCAATTTGGGTAGCGATGGCCCGAGCAAGTATAAATCCAAGCCGGCAGTTCCGGCAAAGGTAATAGGGGGTCCCAGGGGGCAATCCAGGCATAAAAGGAATGAGTGTTCAATGGGGCCAGTCCAGGCAGGGTAATAGGGGGATTCACGGACAGTACAGGCAGGGAAAATAGGGAGATTCACGGACAGTAGTTCAGACAGGCGGGTATGGGCACTCACGGTTTAGGCAGGAGTCACCTCTGGCACACACAGCGGATAGCAGGCGAACATACTCCTTGGCACCCAGCAGATAGCAGGCAAAGTACTCCTTGGCTCACAGCGGATAGCAGGTAAAGTACTCCTTGGCACACACAGTGGATAGCAGGTAAAGGTACTCCTTGGCACCCAGCGGATAGCAGATAAAGTACTCCTTGGCACACACAGGAGATAGCAGGCAAAGGTACTCCTTGGCACTCAGCGGATAGCAGGCAAGGGTAATCCTTGGCTCACAGTGGATAGCAGGTAAAGTACTCCTTGGCACACACAGCGGATAGCAGGCAAAGGTACTCCTTGGCACCCAGCAGATAGCAGATAAAGTACTCCTTGGCACACACAGCGGATAGCAGGCAAAGGTACTCCTTGGCACCCAGCGGATAGCAGATAAAGTACTCCTTGGCACATACAGTAGATAGTGGGCAACCCTAGCCCCAGGGATCAGCAGAGTTCTCAGCGGGGTCTGGCAGTGAGGGTCTGGCCTCAACTCAGTCCTCCACAGCTGTTCTCTCTCTCAGGGGACTAACAGCGAGCTGGGTCCTGCTCCGGTCTTCTTAAGCCTGAGCAGGACGCTTCCTGGCCGGCCCAGCGTTGGGTTGCCGGGGCAACGAGACACGCCCCCCTCTCTCTGGTCACGCTCAGGGAGCGCAGCCTTTGTCTCCAGTGGGCGCAGAGCGCGGGAAGCCTCGTGCCCACACTGTGCCCGCTGGGGGAGCATGCAGAGACACCTTGGCGGCCTGCGCTGTGCAGGCCTAGCGGGGTGCCCAACTCCTTGGAGGCTTCGCCCAGGAGAGGTGCTACCCGCACCACAGGGGGTGTTTCCTCCCGTCCTGCACAGCCTTTGATGTAGGCTTGTGCAGGACACTAGAAATCTGCAAGGGGAAGGGAGGGGGGATGACCTTGGAGGAAACGACCAGAAGGGAGCAGTGTGTCCAAATCAGAATTGCCACTTCAGCCTTCCCAGAAGGATCAAAAGTAGGATTGGGAAAAAAAACCTTGAGGCAAAACAAAAGGAGCCAGTTGATTTAAAATGGGCCTCCTGGACAAAAATGATGTCTGCTCCTGAGGATCGAAATTCCTTCAAAGCCATAAACCATTTTTGGATGGAATTAAGGCCTTTGACATTATATGAAAAAAACTGTAAGGCCATCATAAAATAATAATGGATATAGCATGTGTACCAGCAGAAAAGATAAATGGGATACCATCGATGAAACAAAACAGAAAACAGATAACACTGATATAACACATAAAATATAAACCATAGAAATTACAGCGGGAGACATAGATATACGTAACGATATATACTTGGGAAAAATAACTAGACCCAAGTCGTCTAGCCGATGGCTAGACAGGATCGAGGGCAACACGACAACCGACATATCTGAACAGTCATCAAACTCGGCCAGAAGAAAAAAAAAAAAGGTAAGTGCACCCAATGAGGGTTTGGCCAGATCAAGACAAAACAATGTAATCATGGGGGGGTCAGTACCTGAGTATCCACGAGAGGTCACCCCAGAAGGACATAAGGTAGGCACATCACTTGATCGAGGAGGACGTGGGTGTTGTGGGGTATGGAAAAGTCGCTTTCAGCCCCCACGAACTGGTGTCCAAATCTTGTTAGAGGTGGTGGAAGGGCGAGATGGGGTAGGTGGCAATGAAGATGCGTCTTCCAATAGAGGTGGGAGTCCCAGTTGCTTTAGGAAAGAGTCTGCCTCATGAAGGTCACATAGAATAACTTGAGTGTTATCTTTAGAAATGACCAGCTTGAAGGGAAATCCCCAGCAATAAGGGACACGGCGTTGCTGAAGGTGTGTGGTGATCGGTTTCAGTGCCCGCCGTTTCGCCAGGGTAATCAGAGACAGAGATCAAAGAAGAGCTGGAGTCTGTCCCCTTTAAATTCCAAGGAAGGTTTATTGCGGACTGAGGATAACAAGGCTTCTTTGCTTTCAAAAAAATTGAAGCGGACTGTGACGTCGCATGGTCTGGTGCCTTTAACAGGTTATGGGCCCAGAGAGCGATGAGCCCTATCCAGCTGCCAATCCGCTTTTGAAACCATGGGGGCGGTTGCGATGAAGAAGGACAACAGATGTCGTGGAGTTGAGAATCAACAATTGATTCAGACATACTGCAAATACGGATTTTCTGTTTTCCAAAGCTTCTTGTTGGAGCTGCGTTTGGGACATGGAATGCTTCAGATATGCGTTGTCTTCCTCCAAAACATGAACGTATTGCACCAATTCATCAAGTTTATTCTCTAATTGATCCGCACAGTCTCTGATCCAGGCTATTTCCCCTCTAAGATCCAAAGCCAATTTTCCAACTTCAGCGGATAATGAAGCGGTAATGTTGCGTAGAAATACTTGCAATTTGTTGTCTAGTGCAGAGACTGTGAGAGAAGATGATGCATGCTGAGACACAGGGGTAGAAGATGATAGTGCAGAATAATGCCTTGAGGAAGGGTGGTCTATTGCCCCCCCTGCCATTGCCAGGGGCTCGGAATCCTCCATCTGGGAATGTGTAGGTGTTAGGGATGCTGGCTGCTCCATAGAGGAGGGAGTCGCAGTATCTACCGTGTCCGCTGGGGGTCCGGAGCCCTTCCTCAGGCTCACGGCGGTACTCGAGGCCGGGGATTGCGGCCTCAAAAGGAACAACTGGAGCGGTGAAGGCCAAGGATCTTTTGGCAGCGGGGAGGAGGGCTTTCCAGCTCCCAATCTTCCCCATTTTCTTTTCCCCCCAGGTGCTGGGCCAGATGCAGAGCTTATATGGCTCACCAGGTGTGTAGTGGAGGCTGAAGGCACTGATCGGGAGAGCCGGGAAGATCGGGACTGAGCAGAGCTCGACAGCTGCACATCCGCCATCATCCCTGGTTGCACATGCGCCCCGGAACCAAACTTTTTGAGGAAAAGCCACTTGCTAAGGGGACTACTCATGCTAGCTCACTCCCAAAACACTGCTGCCTGCAACCATTGACTTAGAAAGCAGGGTTTTGCCCCACTCCCACTCCCAAATGGTTCACATGCTCCTCAAAAAGTTTGGTTCCACGTGTACAACACCATGTGGGTGGCTGCTTGTTGCCCTCCTGGCAGCCTTGGCGCTGTAGGCCTTAATCCATGTTAGCTTTGCAGAATACAGCCTTGCTTACTTAATATGCTACAAGACAAATAATACTAGTTTTGAAGCACAAGCCACATAGACACATCTGTACCTAAGAATGTATGGCTAATGGCCCTACAACAATTGCAATGCATTCCCTTCAGTGTAACTTACCTCCCAGTTCTCTCCAGAAAGATTAAAAATATATTTATTTTTCTCAGGTTCCTCTTCAATATGAAGGGTCTTCTTTGCAACGGAAGGAACTCTTTCATGGTTATCCAAGCCTTTAAGCTCAGTGTCTACAAAACCATTCCTTAAGTACACTGACTGAGGGATTCCACTGCTCCTGCATTCCAGTATAAAGCTCCATTCCTGTTTTATCCTGCAAAGATAGAAGACTTATTGTATAATACCACTTTTATCCTTTTATCCTGCCTGCCTACATACCATACATTACAATATTACATGTTTTGACATCCATTTGAAACGTTTATGTTCAAGTTTTATCCTATACCTAAAAAAATGTGATATACTCTCCCTCGGATTGTAAGCTCCAAGGAGCAGGGCCCTCCTAACCCTCTTCTGTTGAACTGTATCATTGCTGTATTGTCTCCCTTTAAAGCGCTGAGCAAACTGTTGACACTATATAAATCCTGTATAATAATAATATACTCATAAATTCATATTATATTACAAGCTAGAAGAATCTGTCAGAGCTTATATGAGCTTTAGCAATATGCATTAGAATGTATCCTTTTCTGCAGATTTATTATGTTTTTTGAAAACTGTTGTTTGGTGGTCACCATACACACATATTGTAGAAACAGTTACTGCCAGATGACTCCATTCCCACTAACTACACCAATGAAAGCATGTTTTAGTTATTCCTAAGGGTTTTTCCATCCATATAATTGTCCTATGTTTTTTTTTTAATTCAAACAACTTTTATTGTCAAGATAATAGAGAAAATGGAACAGTTCTTACAGAATCCACAATGACATTACTACAACAGCAGGATTACACATAAACAGAACAACGTTGATACGCAGATCCCGTAATAAACAGAATAACAGAAATGGTAATCAAACAAAACAGAGACCACAAAGATCCAAAACTTTCTTGACAATATCTTGCTTTTTCCTTTTTACGTCTTATTCCTTCCGGACCAGATGTAAACAGAAATGGGGGAAAGGAACAAAGCCCAAAACATGTCTTCAAACAATAAAAAAAAACATAACAACAACCTCTGGTTCACCCGAGACGTCTCATCAAAAAGAATGAGAGATGCACATGAACTCCCCCAGGGGGAGGAGAGGAGCCACACACCTGATATAAAATATTACACCTGCAGAAGTCAGTCCACTATCAATTGAGGAGGGGTGAGTCCAGGTGTATCCAGCCAACCCTGCCATACTTGCTGGAACTTACGATAAGCATTGCGATGTTGGTACGTGGGTTTCTCCCGTGGGAGTAAAGAATTAACATAATCTATCCATTGCTTACTAGTCGGAGGAGCTGATGATAACCAGTACCTTGCTATTAACTTCCTAGCCATATGTAAAAGTCTAGATACCATAATATACCCTCCTGGTTGGAACAGTTCTTGATCAAGTGCCCCCAACAGACAATGCAAAGGATCCTGGGGAACACCATATAGTGATACTAGAGAAACAAGTTCGAGGACCTCACTCCAATGTCTATGTAACTTGGGGAAACACCAGAGCATATTAATTAAATCACCCTGTTGGACCCTACACCTCGGACAATCAGGTGAATCCCACCTGCCCCACTGATACAGTTGCACAGGGATCCTATACGCTTGATGGAGAATAAACAACTGAGACAATTTATGAGATAAGAATTTATAAGATTCCAGGGCAGCATCCCAGACATCTCCAGCAAACTCTCCAATATCCCGGGAACAATGCTCCCTGCTCCGGAGACTAGCTTGATCCTGTACTGTAGACAATAGCTGGGAGTATACCCGAGAAATCATGCTCTTCTTATGGGTTGCCTGAGTGACATCCTTAACCTCCTTGGCGGTTTTCCCGAGTGTAGCTCGGGGTAGAATTTCTATACCAAGAACGGTAACCCCGAGCTACACTCGGGCTTACCATGCAGCGTTCTCTGGGGGTCCCTGCAGCACTTACCTTGTCCTTCGCTCCCACGATGTGTCCCCTGCAGCGTCCCCGTCCATCTCCTCCGGCGGATGCTGGCATCTGACTTCCGTGTTCCGGTCCCCGTGACGTCGGAACGTTCGGGCGGCGGAACCGGCGGGAAATTTGAAATTTTTAAAAAATGACATTTTTGCTGTCATTGCTTTTTCACTGCATTTCACATACATTTTGTCCCCACTGCTTTGTCCTGTGCCCTGCCTGCATTTTGACTGTTCTTTCTGCCTGGAAACTTAGAAAAGTCCATGGCGGCCAAAAAGCGTCCCTTTACATCAAAAGCGGTTTTAGAACAGCGATAGTAAATCAGAACCACTTGCAGAATTGAGTGATAATGATTTGTGGGGAAATTCGTCATCAGACACTGAAAACGATTTTGCGACTTTGCTCAGCGATGTGCGAATTTGCCTCTGTATTTCAAATTTCAGTGTTTTTGGTTTGATTATATTATTGAATTAAATTTATTATTATTATATTATTATTTTTTATGATTATTTATTAAATTATAATTTATGATTTCGTGTTTCAAGTTTTATCATATCCGGAATGTTTAATAGACTCTTTTTCGGATAGATTTCAGTGAGTTATTCCTAAAAATTACAGCCTACAATTAAAAACTACATATTTCCATGCAAAAAAATGGTACCGCTTTCAGCACAAAATTCCTGACATGATCATACCGCCAGGGAGGTTAAGAAAAACTGAGTCTGTCAATGTGAGATTAGAGAGCAAAGACTGAGCCTACATCGTATGGCATAGCTGAAAATAACGATAAAAAATGCTTATGTGTAAATGTAAATTCCATTTGCAGTTGAGAAAGGACTTTAGGATTGTCCCCCGAATACAGCTGATATACAAATTTTGATCCCTCTAGTCGTGAAAAACCTCCAGTTTAGCCAGTTCTACATATTGCAGATTATTCCACAAGGGAGTACAGGAAAGAAAGCCGGTAATATGAAAGGGCGCTTTTAACGTACTCCAGACGTGCCTCAAGAGGTCCGCAGTTGGAGCCGTGGATGGAAGGACTGGTAGAACCATCTCAAGATGAGAAACAGCTGAAATGGTGGGATCAGGAAGTGAAATCAAACTAATAATGGGATCAGTATTATCAGGCGAATCCCAGCCAACCAATTGCTGCAATTGGGCTACCAGAAAATAAAGTCTGGGTTCAGGAACCGCCAACCCCCCCCCCCCCGAATCTTTGCCATATTGCAACGTAGACAATTTTATCCTAGCCACTTGTTTTTTCCAAATAAGACTCCTAAACTGGGTCTCTATGTGATGAAACCATTTCTTAGGAATCCATATGGGAGAATTATGAAAAATGTAAAGAAGTTGCGGGGCCCAAATCATTTTAATTAAATTGACCCTATCCACCACCGACAGAGGGAGTTTACACCAACTGTTACACTTAAATTTCTGCTGATGGAGTAGAGGTAAAAGATTAAGAGAAATATACTGCTTAGGATCAGGAGAGACTACAACCCCCAAATACTTAAATGTAGACACTACTTGGATGTGTTGTGCACAGGCAGGGAGAGGGAGTTCTACAGGATCCACGGGCATCAACACCGATTTATGCCAATTAATTTTAAAGCCGGAAGATCCACCAAAGCGTTCAATAAGGGACATAACAGCATCTAAGGATGTTGAAGTATCACCGAAATATAACAGTGTGTCATCTGCATAATGGGATATCTTTTGTGAAAGAACATCTCTTGTAAAACCGACGATGTCTGGAGATTGTCACATCAAAATTGCTAAAGGTTCTAATGCCAAAGCGAACAAAAGGGGCGAGAGAGGACAACCCTGCCTCGTTCCCCTCTGCAGCCTGAATGAATCTGACAAATCCCCATTAACCCGGACTCAGGCAATAGGGGCAGCATAGAGAAGGTGCTCCCAGCTAATGAATTTGGGACCAAAGCCGAATCTAGACAATACTTCCCATAGATAGGGCCATTCCACACTATCCAATGCCTTGGCTGCATTTATAGACAAAATTGCCCTCCCCCCAGGATTGTCCACTGGAATTTCCATATTCCAAAAATATCTATGAATATTATTAGTCATTGCTTTAGAAGGAATAAACCCTGACTGATCTTTATGTACGATATTACCAATAATCCGCACCAGTCTAGTAGCTAGAACCTGGGCCAACAATTTAGCATCCATATTCAGAAGAGAAATAGGGTGGTAGGAGTAAGGTTTTACAATGCTGAAAAAAGGAGGGGGAAATAGGAGACTGCCAGAGAGGTGAGTGCAAGACCTTTTCATTTGCAGGGTAATTTAATCTTTTTTGTGTTTGTAAGCTGACAGTGCTGCTTTAACTGAAGGCCTGTTTGCATGTTTAAATGAAAACTTAACTAAAGGAATCTTTAATTCAAGATCTGACTTTATTAGCAGATAGCAACCACATTTTGTTGAAATCAGTTTGGGGTTTAGATGAGTTCTGCATCATGATAAAACTTATTGTAATTGACGCTATTTAGTACTTAATTACATAAATCTTAATTTATTTTACATTTTTATCTAAATTAGTTTCTTCTACAATTAGCTTATTGAAAATATCTCTTCAGTATCATTAAACCTCTAGCAAGGATACAATAGATTTTCCAAATGCAAACATCAATCACTACAAAGACTAGTGATTGTCAAAGCTTTACATTTAAAGGCAAAAAAATCTTAGATGATGCTATGAAAATGTCACTGCCCATCACATAGTAGTGAATGCAGTAATAAACTATAGGTATAGTAATTATCTTAAGATGTTAAATATATTTTTTACCTTGTTCTGTATGAGAGAACTGTGTATAAATAGATTGCTGTGACATAGGCACACATGGCCATTAGCTGGCTGTGAATTTTGCTGGCTCGGACAACAATTTATATTTATGTAAAGCAGACAACTGCAGGAGGTAATCTTAGGGCACTTCTGTTTGAAATACTGCCTGCTGACACTTTGGCTCACAAATGTAAATGTTGGAGGGGATATTTTAAATTTTTTTTTTAGAAATTTCACTTCCACTTAAATAACCTCATTAAACACAATTATCAACTACTCTTATACCACTTGTGGGATTGAAGTGATTAAGCTCAGTAAGTGCATTTACAATGAGTTGCACAGTCCAAAACTGTATTTTAGGGCACGGCAGTGCAAATTTGTTCAAATAAAAGGAAAGTTCACATGTACATCAGTTGCCCATGCAGGTGTTTCTTCCACACATTATACACAAATGAAAAATGCTGTGCCACCTGGCTCAGTTGTTGGCAGCACTGCTGCTTTTCTCATCAGTCCCTTTGACTGTGTTGTCCAGCTCTCCTGTGTACTTGGCTCTCTAGCCTTTAGTCACAGCGCCCTGTTGCACGGCCCACCTCTGGCCTATGGATTGGGGTTCTCCTGACACCCCGATAAGAGTCAACCTTACTCCTGGAACTGAGACCAGGGGCTGGGGTACCTCTGAGCCCTTGGTGAGACCCACTTTCTCTTGGCTTTTGGCTAGGGCACCTAGGTCCCTTGGTGAGACCCTCTGTCTCTTGGCTTCTGGCAGGGGCACCTCTGACCGTGAGTGGGACCTTTCGTCTCCCACACTGGGAAAGGTCTCCAAACTGGCCACAGCCCTTAGCTTTCCTCAGACCTGTGTATATAAGGACCTCTGCACACCTGTGCACATAGACAGGTTGCAGGCATCTGGCAAAACCCAGACACAGGATTGACAGTTTGATCCAGAATCACAGAATCCAGAGAAAGCCAAAAACACAGCTTTCTCTACTCAGAAACAAAAATCTTGAACTTTGCATTAACCCTAAGTGCCGGTTCACATATATGCAGATGGGATGCAGTTTGAACTGCAGGGTGCTTGTTCACATATGTCTGGTGCAGTGGCGATGTGGATTCAGTGTGGTTTGACAAAGAACCATATCCAATATCTGAGCATTGCCTTCAGGTTCAGGTGTGGATTACAGGCTATTGACTTATATGGGAACCGTTTCTAAACAGCATATGTGTGAACAGGATAAAATCCTGTGCTAATCCTGTCCTGAACTTGTGGTAAACCTGACATGAAGCGTTGAACAACTACTGTATCAATTAGCTGTGAAACCTGAGCTTCAATCTGCACTGCACATGTGTGAATCAGCTGTCAATCCTGTGTCATATTTCCTATATTCTTGCAGTGACAGAGCCTCCCACACACTTTACACTAAGGGCAGTAAATTTGCATTGCTGGTGATCCTCATCTGTTTGTGGTCTTTAAAACAAATGACAATTATTAAGATTTGCTTTAAGGGTTGCAAAGACTAGAGGTAGTTTGAAACAATTGTTAGCAAGTGCTCAGTCAGTAGCAGTATTGCCTGGCTAAGGTAAGATGGAGCTGCTGTGGGCAGATAATGCAACAGGACTTGCTAAACAAAAGAAATACATAAAATGTCAGCTGCCCTAATTTCTGTAGCAGTCTAGGTACTCCTACATATGTAGGTGTAAATGTTGTTCTTAGCTCCTTACATAACTAATTTACAGCTAATGTAATAATTAGTTTACAGATTTATTAAATAAACTAAGCAAAGCACACACCATATGTCAGTGCTAAACATTTAGTGTCACAACAAACCTAAAACTATTAATTATTTTTTTGCGCATTTCATATTCACTTTCCAGGCAAAGAGTTACTATTTGCAAGTATGAAGATAAGTATGCAAGGCTGTCTGACTTGTCAGAGAAAATTATAAGTTGAAATGTACTAAAAAAAAAATACCTAGTGCAATAAAATAGTAATTTCCCCTTGAAATAGTTGACAGTACTATACATTAATCAGAATACATCTTACCACTAAATTATAGTAGTTATTCACTTATCCAGAAGGAATGAAATGATTGGTAACATTAAATAGAAACTGATCTCCATTTTTAGGCATTTTGTATAAATACAATTACAACTGTACAGCCTGGAAAACAGCAGACACTTAAGTGTATTTTATATTAGGAAGGGGCATTATAAATATGCAGCCAGTAAAATTACAGTGAGGTTATCTTAGAACACGTTGATGTGGGAGGTACAGATACGGTTGTATTCACTGTATACCATTTGGGGAGCTCTGCCTAGGTAGCTGGATAATATAAAGCACCAAATTACAATGTTTTCAAACTGCAAGTTCTAATTTCTCTATTATGCTTCTTATAATTACACCACCAATGGACCCTTGCTGGTAAATTTGACCTTAAAACTAAGGATGGTAGTGGGGCAAAAGTTTTTCTGTATAGGGATGAGCTTTGGGTTTGAGTTGAACATGCATTTGACCTAAACACAAACTAATTATTTTGATTTTTAATTAGTTATTTTGTGATAATACACTACCTCTATTACAATAAGCAAACTCAGTTAATTGAATATTTATGTTATTTAGCAAGAGCATTGATGAACGAATCTGCCAAGGTTTAGTTCAAGGGTTCAGCATATACACAAAAAAACTGTAAATTGCTCATTCTGATGTGAAGCCATTAAAGTAAATTTTAGTTGAATTTTAATGAGTAATTGTCGTCTGGTGTGTGGCTAAATTGGCAACCTATTGCCAAGCAAATAGTATAGGTAGCTGTACACTGCACACTGTGAAATAATAATCCAAGCATGTCTGCAAGCAAAGGGTATAGTAAGGTAATCTTTTATCAGGGGAATTTCGAGGTGCTCAGAAAGGGAAGTTTCTACTGTAGCATTTAGGTTTACATTTTTCCCTGGCAACACAGTTTTTTTAATTAATAAATGTGCCTGACTACCACACTCTGAAGTTACCAGCTTTGATGTAAATAGTGTTTACTGGAAGTGTTCTTTATGTTAATTATCTATGTTTAACAGATTAAATAATGATAGGAATGTGTCAACCTTAAACTCAGATAATCTGTCACTAGGTTGGCATGAGTCAGTCTTTGTGTCAGAGTGATGTATTGTCAACAATAAAGAGGTAGAACAATTCAACACATGATTGATGTGATTATTTATTTATCGCTGTGATACATGTAGAAAATGTTTTTGTAACTTTCTATACATTAAAACATAGTGCCACACTAAAATAATCTATTGGGTTAATATTACGTTACAAATTTAAATGTTTTTCAAAATATTTAAATGTTTAAAATGAGAATTAACATGTTTCCAAATATATTTCCAGCAGAATTAGACACATCTTACATATTCAGAAGTTAAAGTGATAAAGGAAAGGTTTATTTTTTCTTTTAATAACAAACATGTTATACTTCCCTGTTCTGTGCAGTGGTTTTGCCCCATATCCTCCTTTGCACTCCTAGCCCTTCCCTCCTGCCAAGTGACCTCAGAGCAAGCAGCTTGCTATGGGGGCACTCAAACAGGCTTGCTTCCGAGCTGCTGCTCTGCATGTCCGGCCCTGCCTCTTCTTTCTTCTCATTGGCTCACTGGCTGTGACTGCTGTCTCAGCCAATGGGGAGGGAGAGTCCCTGGAGAGCCAAGGTTCTCGTGCACATCTCTGGATTGTGATAGGACTCAGGTAAGTACTGGTGGTTGAGCTGGGGGGGGGGGTGGGCTGCTGCACACAGAAGGATTTTTACCTTCATGCAAAGAATGCATGAAGGTAAAAAAAACATAAATAAATACATACATAAATATAAAATCTAAAGTGCTGCAATAAAAGAGGAAGTCCAAACAAATCTAATATGGTATTAGAGATCAAGATTGGTATACTGCTCCTGGCTTTTAATTCTATATGTCTCTTACATTCCTAACAGCAATATCTCCCTGCTAACCCTTGAGCATTCCAACATCAACTTTTGCAATCTCCATAATGTAAAATGAGCAATAACATTTTCAGCAGAACCTCAGACCTCAGGCAACCAATGCCAGGAAAGCAATAAAACGAATGGGGGCTAAGTGAAAACACATTAGTCAGCTGGCAGAAGCTTTGGACAAACACTGGACAGCAGGAAGAAAGCCAACAGTGTCAGGCTGGGCAGCAAGTGAAGAGCCAAGAGAGTCAGACTTGGCAGCTGGTTGAAAGCCAGAATCAGGAGTGATGTTGGGGAGCAAGACCTCTGGAGTTGAATTGAGGAGTAAAACCTCTGAAGCATGACCTTTGGAGTCCAAATGGAGAACAGGATCTCTGGTGCCAAGTCAGAATGCAAGATCCATGTAAGGAATGGGCAAGGGTCCCACTTTACAGAATGAATTACTTTATTCAGTAAATTAATTGAATTTCTTTGGAAATTGAAAAATTAGGACTAAAAGAAGATGAAAATCAACAACTACCGGACTGCTAGATAAAGCAAGCTCAGACCAGGTTTTGATATGTGGTTTCTTCTCCTCAAATGTAAAACACCCTTTGTCATCAAACGAATGAGCTAGATGAAAATTCTCCCAACAGCTTCTCACTCGATTAGTTTTTGAATTGCTGGTAGCAATACCAGATTTCCTTCTTAGCTAGCAACATGTAATAAAAAATATAATTTTGGTTCGGTATGCAACAGGGTTTCAACAAGAGCTCAGAGATAACCAGCGTAGTAAATCTGTTTGTTAGGCCTCAAGTTTATGTTAAACTGCAGAGTATAAGTAACCTGTTGTCTGGTAGATATGTCTGACTATACAAGGTATAACATTACCACTTCAGTGAAAACTAGACAGTGAAAGTGAAAACACACAGGTACAAGTAATATGAAACATAAATAACAACAACCTATATACAACCTAATAAGCCATATGTGTAAAGTGAAAAACTAATGTAAAAACGTTGTACAAATACCAAAACAAGAGGGAATGGAATCATGGGAACCTGTTGGAGCATGATCAGACAGAAATACAAGGTAACCGGAAGTATACAGATCAGGAATGGGATTAGAGCAAGTACAAGATTATAGCAGGTGCAAGTAGACAAACGATCAGGGTATTCAAGCACACAGTTAACATAATGAAGTGAGATGTACTGTAGTTATATCTCACAGAATCCAACTTCAGGTGGTGACTAAACAAGCTCTGTTCTTTGTTGGGAGATGGAAACCAGAATATTCTGTCTGTTTTACATGTTCCTATAAAAAAAACCTAAGTTTGAGTGGAGCACTCCATTGCATTGAATTTCTATATGGCTGCTTAGTATAGATTTTGCCTCTTTACAGAGGCTGCTCTCTGATATCTTTCCATCTCCATTTAACTCCACCTATACAAAACTTACTGGTCAGGAGATGTCTGCTGCCAAAAGCAACTTCCTCCCAACCAACAAGAGATAAACTTCAAGGTCTTCCCAGAACAATCATTAAATATCTTTTTTTCACACTGAGAGTAAAACAATTAACCCTCCCTAGATATCTTGTTAACAAGTAACATATGTTTGGCCTATATTGATTAAAAAACACTACTGCTTACATCTTTCTTTTGGAGACATCCTAGCTGTGAAGACTAACAGAGAACAAAAATATGATTGTATATTTCAATATTTTACAATCACTAATACATTTTAATTTGCTACCAATTTTGCTTGCCTGATATATAAGGAAAAAATAAAGAGCAATGCAAATTTTCTATTATTCCAATATTTTTAAATAAAGAAATCATTTTTTCAAGTGGATGATAAAATTCACATACAGCAGAACTAGAAATTAGTTCAAATATTATTATTATTATTATACAGTATTTATATAGCGCCAACAGTTTGCTCAGCGCTGTACATTATAATGGGAGACAGTACACAAGACAGTACAGTAACAATACAATACACGAGGGATTCGAGGGCCCTGCTCCTTTGAGCTTACAATCTAGGAGGGAGGGGAGAGTGGTACAGGAAGAAATAGCTGTGGGGGATGGAGTGGTGGGAAGAGCGGAGGAGAACAGCAATTAGGTGAGGGCGGGGTAGGCTTCTCTGAAGAGATGAGTTTTCAGGGTGCGCCTAAAGGTGAGGAAGGTGACAGTCTGATGGATTGGGGTAGTGAGTTCCAGAGGATGGGGGAAGCCCTGGGGAAGTCCTGGAGATGGGCATGGGAGGAGGAGACCAGGGAACTGGAGAGTAGGAGGTCTTGTGAGGAGCGGAGAGTACGTTTTGGGTGGTATTTGGGTATCAGATCGATGATGTAGTTTGGGGCAGTGTTATGAACAGCTTTGTAAGTCAATGTTAATATTTTGAATTTTATGCGTTGGGCAATCAGAAGCCAGTGGAGGGATTGGCAGAGGGGGGTGGCGGATACGGAGCGGTTGGTAAGGTGGATGAGTCTGGCCGCAGAATTCAGGATAGAGTGAAGCGGGGATAGCCTGTGTTGAGGTAGGCCGTCGAGGAGGGAGTTACAGTAGTCAAGTCGGGAGATGATAAGGGAGTGAATGAGTTGCTTTGTAGTTTCTGGAGTTAGGAACGTGCGTATTTTGGAGATGTTGCAGAGGTGGAGTCTGCATAAATTTTTCAGCAATTGGATCTGGGGCTGGAAAGACAGATTGGAGTCTAGAATGACACCTAGAACTCTGGCACAGTGCTATTAAATGTTCCATACATGTATGTGACAAAATTTAGGTCTGGATTATTATAACTAAAAATATCCAAAAGGCTATATTTACTAAGTGATAATAAAACAATATTTTTATCCAAGGAATTGATCCAGCTGCCCTTGTCAGCAGTTCCCCAGTAGTTTTTCCTTTGCCTTCCTCTGGACCAAATTTGCAGGTGCTGCTAGAGGCTGAATTTCACAGTCTTTTTTTCAACCTTTATTATTTATTAAATAGGGATGAGTTTTGGGTTCACAGCAAATCCTGCATGTTCACAGTTCACTAGCTCAGTGAATAAAAGCAGAAATACACCATAGTAAACATAATGCGTTGCTTTGCTTTTGAATATAGTTGAGCTTGATTAAATCACTATTAATTGAACTTTTGGATATTACAGCCTCCTTACTATAAAAAGAAACTTTGTCACCATACACTGTTCCATGCATGCACTAACACTGCTCTCTGCCATCTTGAATAACGGTCTCTGGACTGGCCCGCGACATGCGCACATCCTATCAGTAATAGGATACATTTGCCACTTACTACTGTGTGTAGCACTGCCATGCTAGCATTACATTTTATACTTGTAAAATTAAAAGTCCATGCATGACTTGAACGCCCCTCATATCTTAAAAAATACAACTGGCTGCTGAGTGCCTGAGAGGAAAATACAGAAAAAAATACTTAGGAAAAAAAACACAAGTAAAAAGTGAAAGAAATTGTGGCTGTAAATATGTCATTCTGGGGCAACCCAGGTCAAGAAACATATTTAATATACATACACATTGGTTTCATAAATATTCACTGTATACACAGTTTGATCGCATTGTATACTTGATATTTTTAGCACTATTTTCATTTGAGCACGTTGAATATACATATTAGTTTTTGTTTTGTCAGCCCATAGGGCATTGAAGTATATGCACATTTGTAGGGACCCTTTATGCAGTAGGGTGTTTATTTATCCATAACTGTTTAGTAGAGGCAGCAGCACAGCAACTTTTATGTATAAACTTATACTTAACCTATAGCTTTTAGATCTGCTGTGGCTGCTATTTCCAGCATTCAATTTAGGCCTATTACCTCTGAATAAAACTACCTAAATAAAAAAAGTATTTTTTTAGATAAAATGAATCAGACCTTGGTACTGCTGTTGTTTTTAAGCCCAGCTAATTGCAAAAGTTAAAAAAACCCCACATCTAAAATATGTGATAACAGAATACAATATCACTAATGCTGTGAAAGTTAGACTGTTCCATAACACTATATACAGCTCTCATGCGTGTAATTACGAGTTGATGTATTTCTATGTCACCCTTGAAGTTGCTTTAGAAGGGCCCTCTCCTCTCTGTATGGTATTTTAAAAACATTTTTTGCTTTGGTAAATGCACTTCATGGAAGTGCACAGTGCCCTGTGCCTTTTTCTTTCTTTTACAAAAACCTGCCTATTAGTCTTGGGACCAAACCAGAATTTAGTATCCGATATGCCTACCATAGACTTCAATGTAGTGGCAGCTAATTTAGGCTTCATGAATTTTAAGCAGCATTCAAGAAACCCTCTCCATAAATCAAATCCAGGCAGCTTCATTCATGCCTGTTGTCAAAGTATATGTAAACCCAATCATCAAAATCTCAAATTACTTCAAACACATGTAATTTTAAAAGTAATTTTCAATACTTTTAAATTTGAAGAGTTTACTAACCACTTGCCCTCCTGAGGATTTACCCCCCTTAATGATCAGGCCTCTTTTTGCTACTCGGCGTTGCACTAATTCAACTGATAATTGCGCGGTCATGCAATGCAGCACCCAAACAAAATTTACGTCCCTTTTTTCACACAAATAGAGCTTTCTTTTGGTGGTATTTGATCACCTGTGTGCTTTTTATTTTTCACGCTATAAACAAAAAAAGACCAAAATTTTTGAAGAAAAACAATATTTTTTACTTTCAGCTATAAAAAATATATAATAAACTCAAAGTTAGTTATAAATTTAGGCCAAAATGTATTCTGCTACATGTTTTTGGTAAAAATAATCCCAATAAGTGTATATTGCTTGCTTTGTGTGAAAGTTATAGCATCTACAAACTATGGTATAGATACTGCAATTTCCGCCATTTTTTTTGCTATACAGCACTGCGCTAGTTTAATGGACAATTGCGCGGTCATGCAATACGGTACATAAATAAAATTGATGTCCTTTTTTTCACACAAATAGAGCTTTCTTTTGGTGGTATTTGATCGCCTGTACACTTTTTATTTTTTGCGCTATAAAAAAAAAGTCTGACAATTTTGAGAAAAAAAAACAATATTTTGGACTTTTTGCTATAAAACATGTCCAGTAAAAAAAAATTTAAAATCAAATTTCATCATAAATTTTGGCCAAAATGCATTCTGCGACATGTCTTTGTTAACAAAAAACCCAATACGTGTAAATTAATTGGTTTACATGAAAGTTATAGAGTTTACAAATGGCGGGAAAGATACTCTGATTTTTAATTTTTTTTTATACTAATAATGGCGGCGATCAGTGACTTATGGCGGTGATCAGTGACTTATGGTGGCGATCAGCGACTTATGGCAGGACTGCGGGACTGTGGTGGACATTCTGACACTGGGGGGGAACTGACTTGGGGTCACTGACATCCCCAGTGACACCAATACAGTGATCAGTGCAAAAAACAAAACACTGACACTGTACTAATGGCACTGGGGAGGAAGGGGTTAACTCTTTTATTCACTGAAAGGGTTAACTGTGTGAGGGGAGTGTTTTACTAGGGGGCGGGGGTGTGTACTGCACGGGGGGGGGAGACGCTGATCAGGAGAGATAAACTCTTCTCTCCTGATCAGCGTGTCAGGAGCTGTCAGGGAACTGACAGAAAGCAGAGCTACAGCAGCCCTGCTCTCTGTCAGTGATTGCCGCTAATCGGCGGGACACGACCGATAATGACCGGCCGTGACACGGCGACTGACACCCGCAGCCGGGATCGCCGGTGCACGTAGGGTGGCGGCGCGCCTCACGTGCGCCCCCTACCTGTTTTGCAAACACACATTTTAAAACGTGCTTTTGCCCAGCCGTGCCGACCTGCCACCGTATTTCTACAGTGGCTACTCGGCAAGTGGTTAAAATTATACCTTTTGCTCCTGCCATTAGGTTTCATTACAATACAAACACTTCCTGGCTGTCATAGGGTGACAATAATCTGCCCCTGTATCACTATTGTAAAGCTTTGTTGTCACATTGTCACGTGGCTTCCTATGGTGATTATAAGTGATGAGTTCAACACACATTATGCAGAAAAGGTTGGCTATTGTCACCACCTTAAGTAACTTGCTGGGGGGATACCTTAAACCTACACGTGAAGTGACAAACCTGTAGGGTGTACTCTAGCAAAAGTGACATTAAAATAAAAAAAAGCTATTGTCCCTGAATAACAGTTCTGAACCCCTGCCTGCTTCTGTTTGTGGCTAGGGGATCCCAGGTGACATCAATGACCACATATGATCATCATGCAAAATTAAAATGCATCTCACCAGAGCTTATAGTTGACAGTTGCAGCATATTGTATATATGCAGCTTCATAGGTACACGGATATACAAACAGGTGTATAAATAGAAATGTACAAAATCTATCTACTAAGAAAAAAAATGAAAACAAGATGCCGCTGCAAAGTTATATTCATAGTTTAATGTTAATCAAAATGATAAACATACAAAGAGGAGAAACTACAAATGCTTAGAAGGAGCATGTTTCTAAAAAAAAAGAAAAATAGGTAGACACATTTAAATACATAAGTAGATGAATGAACATATAGTTTATGACACACATATAGCAAACATACATAATACTCACCTTTACTATCCTTTCAGCCTTGCACATTTACTGCCAGCCAGGGAATATTTTAGATGTCATCTCTTCTGAAATTACATTTCTTCAGTTATTGCCTTTGGCTCTGAGATAGATATAGCTTTCCATACAGCTGTACCAAATTAATAAAGCTGTCCACATGAATGAATATTTTTTGTCATTTTTAGTCTGTTAATATAGCTACACTCTAAACCCCACTGTGGGCGCTGTCCAGAGAAATTTTTATGTTTGGAAAATGGCTGAAAAAAAGGAAATGACATGATTCAGTACTTACTGTACGGTGGAATGCATCATTGTGCATACTCTTTGCCATTGAGTTGGATGTACATACATATGCACCAAAACTGTGGTATTCTAAATCAACTCTATGTCATAATGTAGCAGTTGAAAAGATGTTAGCACCAACACACAATATGAGAAGAAATCTCTACACTGGATACAACTACCATTTTGCCTTTGAAAATATTTGCATTTCCCTCATTTACTGTACATAGCACAATTATTACAGCTCTTTACACTTGTACTCTTTAGGGCTTATGTGTTCATTATATTTTTAGGTATTGGGGAGACACTGATTCACTTGCAGGGAACCCACACAAACATGGTGTCACAGTTTAGCTGGCAGTTTCCTGGATGTGAAATTCTTACTTCTTTGCTGCAGTGTTTCTTCTGGATCTGTGATTCTATTCACATGTGTTCTGTGGCATCTCTGTTCACCTATGGCCATTGCCTGCTATACTGTGAGTTTATATTCCTTTCCCTTCTATCACTTGCTGGCTCACTTCCCAGTTTGCTCCCCTATTTAAGACATGCTCAGTGCAGCCCGCTCATGGCCTGAGAAAACTGTCAGGTTTCTGTGGTAGTGAGCCCTTGTAAAACACCAAACCAAGGTTCCCCAGCCTGCTTCTTCACCAGGGCCCCTGATGGTATGGACCTTCAGCAAGCAAGAACCAGGTTGCAGCCTCCAGGAGGGTCCAGCTGGCAACACAGAGATCACTTGCGTATGCAGAATACAAGTAATGCAAGTCAAACCAGGTGATCTGAGAAACTGGGAAGTTGCTCAGGCAATGTGGGCTGTATTGAGCATGTTTTAAATAAGGAAGCAAACTGGGAGGCAGGCCAGGAAGTGATAGAATGGAACGGAATATAAACCCACAGAATAGCAGGTGACACTTATAGGTGAACAGAGAGTCCAAAGAACACATGTGAATAGAATCACAGGTCCAGCAGAACCACTGCAGCAAGGAGGTAAGAATTTCACAGGCAGGAAAGTGCAGGCTAATCCGAGACACATAGTAAAACATAAAGAATTTACGTAGATAGTGTCCTTGGTGAGATCTGAAACTACTGCTTCAAAAAAAAAATGCTAACCACTTGGCCACTTAGCTGCGTCACTTGACTTCATGCTACCATTCCACATTTTCTGAGTGCTATTTCTGGCTTGACAGTTATATAGAATTCTATTATCTAAAACATTGCTTCTTATCTCTGGTTATCACTGTCAATGCAAAGTCTACTTATTTTTATCCAATCAGATATTTACTTATCGAATGATGTTACAAAGTAATGAAAAACACAACCCTGAACTCCCAACTTCCATTGTTGAGCTATAATTAATCCACTCAAACAGATACATTATTTTCTACATGCAGCTTTTATGATTTGGCTCCTTGGCAATAAGAAGTCAGTGAACAACCTATTTGTCTTTAGTAGATCAACCCCAAAGTAATAGCTGGTAGATTTCAAAAGGAGAACCAGGGGCGGACTGACCATTTGGAAACTCGGGCACTGCCCAAGGGCCCGGGGTCAGTAGGGGGCCCCATGAGATGGCCCTGGTACCTTTTTCATAGGCTTTTTTGAGTTTGGGCCAGGACACGGGCCCCATGATCCCCTATTGCCCGGGGGCCCCATGAGTTGTCAGTCCGCCCCTGAGGAACTGTATTCTTAACATGGTGACTCATGCTGAGGATCAATACAGATTGCAAGTAGTAAGTAGTAAAAGATCTTCTTTATGAATGTAGCATATAGAATACTTAGTATTAAGAAGCAGGAATTCAGTATACACTTTTCACAAAAAGACATACATTTTTTGTTTGGTTTAAACAGATATAATATACTGTATATTTATAGATTTCTAAAAATCGATAAATGATGCATTTATAGAGCAATGACAGTGGAGCAGGAATATGACTCAGTAAGTCGGAAATGGAAAAAATAGCCTTCGTAAAGCAAATCTAATAATTAGGATTCCGAGATTCCAAAATTGGCAGCATGGAGAAAATACAGTCAGGTCCATAAATATTGGGACATTGACACAATTCTAACATTTTTGGCTCTATATACCACCACAATGGATTTGAAATGAAACGAACAAGATGTGCTTTAACTGAAGACTGTCAGCTTTAATTTGAGGGTATTTACATCCAAATCAGGTGAACGGTGTAGGAATTACAACAGTTTGCATATGTGTCTCCCACTTGTTAAGGGACCAAAAGTAATGGGACAATTGGCTTCTCAGCTGTTCCATGGCCAGGTGTGTGTTATTCCCTCATTATCCCAATTACAATGAGCAGATAAAAGGTCCAGAGTTCATTTCAAGTGTGCTATTTGCATTTGGAATCTGTTGCTGTCAACTCTCAAGATGAGTTTCAAAGAGCTGTTACTATCAGTGAAGCAAGCCATCATTAGGCTGAAAAAACAAAACAAACCCATCAGAGAGATAGCAAAAACATTAGGTGTGGCCAGAACAACTGTTTGGAACATTCTTAAAAAGAAGGAACACACCAGTGAGCTCAGCAACACCAAAAGACCCGGAAGACCACTGAAAACAACTGTGGTGGATGACCAAAGAATTCTTTCCCTGGTGAAGAAAACACTCTTCACAACAGTTGGCCAGATCAAGAACGCTCTCCAGGAGGTAGGTGTATGTGTGTCAAAGTCAACAATCAAGAGAAGACTTCACCAGAGTGAATACAGAGGGTTCACCACAAGATGTAAACCATTGGTGGGCCTCAAAAACAGGAAGGCCAGATTAGAGTTTGCCAAATGACATCTAAAAAAGCCTTCACAGTTCTGGAACAACATCCTATGGACAGATGAGACCAAGATCAACTTGTACCAGAGTGATGGAAAGAGAAGAGTATGGAGAAGGAAAGGAACTGCTCATGATCCTAATCATACCACCTCATCAGTGAAGCATGGTGGTGGTAGTATCATGGCGTGGGCATGTATGGCTGCCAATGGAACTGGTTCTCTTGTATTTATTGATGATGTGACTGCTGACAAAAGCAGCAGGATGAATTCTGAAGTGTTTCGGGAATATTATCTGCTCATATTCAGCCAAATGCTTCAGAACTCATTGGACGCCGCTTCACAGTGCAGATGGACAATGACCCAAAGCATACTGCAAAAGCAACCAAAGAGTTTTTTAAAGGAAAGAAGTGGTATGTTATGCAATAGCCAAGTCAATCACCTGACCTGAATCCGATTGAGCATGCATTTCACTTGCTGAAGACAAAACTGAAGGGAAAATGCCCCAAGAACAAGCAGGAACTGAAGACAGTTGCAGTAGAGGCCTGGCAGAGCATCACCAGGGATGAAACCCAGCGTCTGGTGATGTCTATGCGTTCCAGACTTCAGGCTGTAATTGACTGCAAAGGATTTGCAAACAAGTATTAAAAAGTGAAAGTTTGATTTATGATTATTATTCTGTCCAATTACTTTTGGTCGCTTAACAAGTGGGAGGCACATATGCAAACTGTTGTAATTCCTACACCGTTCACCTGATTTGGATGTAAATACCCTCAAATTAAAGCTGAAAGTCTGAAGTTAAAGCACATCTTGTTCATTTCATTTCAAATCCATTGTGGTGGTGTATAGAGCCAAAAACGTTAGAATTGTGTAGATGTCCCAATATTTATGGACCTGACTGTAAATGGCAGTAAAGTCTATTTTTTTGACACATTTAAATACTCCTCTTCTTTCTCAAAGTAAATTGGGTTTTTTTTATGGACCATTTAAAAGCTTCTGCTGCTGCTCAAGGCTGGTTGTAAATTATAGTCACCCTGCCGGCAGAGAAGAAATAAGGGAGCAGTGTCCCAAGTTGCTCCAGAGACTTGGTGATGTGTGAGGGGGTGAACGTCACTCAAAACTGTTACCCAGAAGTCAGGTAAAGACCCCGTATAGTGGATGGCCTCAATCGCTGTCCCAGCCACGCTCTTTGATGCATTTTGCCCTGCCCACAAGGGGCTTGGTCACAGACGCTTTAGCCTCTGTGACCAAGCCCCCTATTGGTGGGGCAAAACACATCAGAGGGCATGGCTGGAGCAGCGGTTGAGGCCATCCACTATACGGGGTCTTTGCCTGACGCTTTAGCCTCTGTGACCAAGCCCCCTATTGGAGGGGCAAAACACATCAGAGGGCACGGCCAGAGCAGCAGCTGAGGCCATCCACTATACGACGTCTTTACCTGACACCTGGGAATCAGTTTTGAGCGGTGTTCACCACTCACACATCATTAAGTCTCTGGGTTTTTATAATATATAGATGGACAAGATTTTATTACATCTCTAGAAGCATGGGCAGTCTATCATTGCGAATTGTCTCATAAATGTATCTTCCACTTTGGCCTGTACTTAGACTGAACCTGACTAAGTCTAAAATGTTTCTAAGATAACAAAAGTGATGAAGTGCAGGCACCTTATGTTTGGTACAAGTACTGTACCTATGTTAAGTTTCAAACCAATCTCTTTGTCCCTGTGGAGTTCCTTGGATCCTGGGTCCTTGCTGTACACAGCTGACTTCTGCCCTTTTCAGGGTTTTGCTGTGACCCTTTACAGTGCTAAGCCCTAGCCCTTATCATTTAACTGTTAAATGCCAGCACTTCAATAGGCAGTAGAAGCTTGGCACCAGGAAGGGTTGGGAATTAATCTTAAAGGGTACTTTTTTATATATTTTTTTTTATTCTGAATAGAGAAGGGAAGGGATAAACCCCTGGCTAATTGAGGATCTTTTCCTTTATTTTTTTTCCTGGAAAATACAACAGCAACTGAGGCAAAATCACATTATAGACAGTTGTCACTGAGACAAGTGTCTCCATTGGAAGATTTTCCACCAACTTCTGTTCTGGTGACAACTGTAAAAATTTGAATTTCCCATCACCTTTCCCAATGACTTTTGTCATGCATCCAGATAGAGAAGATGTATTCACCAGCAAGGGCAAGGCAGAAATAAAAATCCAACAGAGATTCTAACACTTCCCATCTCATAACAATGAAAAAAAATGTTTTGGCTGGGCATATACTGTACTTTAGAAAGTTTGGGCTCCATATACAGCCAGGGCTGCAAAGAACCCAAGGAATTATTTTGTGAACTAACATGTGTATTGACAGACAATATATGGTTCCAGCACTGTTTTACCTGAGAATAATCAGGAAGATAAGGCTCACTTTAAAGCATTAACCTCATAAAAATAGTTGCTAGATATACTGTATATACTGTCTACCTTGGCCTGCACTTAAAAAGGTGAAGACTCATTTCACAATGGCAATCCTTTAATAATAAATTCCCTTTAATGTGTGAGACTGAGCTTTCATCTTCCTAGATATATATTCTGCATACTTATAGTGCAGAGTCTGCATTTCATAGTGCTCAGGTGTCTCTACTCAGTGTACCTGTCACGAAGGGGATTTGTTTAGTAATACAGTGAACTGTGTTAGCATCATTTTCATGCGGAATATTTCCATCCAAGATTATAAATTGCTGCAATCATTTTGGTCAGTATATTGGAAATGGTCAACTAAATCCTAGTTATACATTTAGCTGTCACATCTCTATGCAAGGGTGAAAGTGAAGATTTTTTCAGATCAATGTTGTTTTATATATAGAAGTTCAATTTATCATTCCTATTGCCCAATATTATTTATGTCTATGGCTATTGCCCTGCGTGTTAAAAATGAACAGGAAAGCTCCCATTAAAAAACTAATATGCTTAAGAATATTTGATTTTCACATCTAATCTTCTTCACCCTGATGTCAGCTTGGAAACCTCCAGATAGAATATTTTATGGTATTTTAGGACAATCTTTCATGTTGACCCTGAGGGACTTGTCATTCTCAAGAGCAGATATTAATCTGTCTCAGAAATATTGCATGGCAAATACTGTGGAAAAGTTTGTATAATTTATGTTGTATTAATGCAATTTTAGTATTGCAGCAGAAGCTTTAAAAAGATCTAAAGCCATAGAAAAAATAAAAAAATAACATGACAAACTAGCAACTAGGGCACCTCTACTATTTAGAACTGAAGATAATTTTATTTTAATTTCAGCTTTCCTTTAAAACATTTATTGCCTACAGCACAATCCTTCCCTAGAGCATGAGCTCTCTGATGTTCTGTCCAAAAAAGATACTTTCAATTGAAAGCTAAGCAGTTGTTTGCTACCGGCAAATCATTGATCTTTATAGTTTCTTTTAAGCATGTTATACAGTATGTTTCATAATATGTAACAATTAGGTTCTGCTTATAAATCTCAGCCTAATGCACCATATTGTTTTTTGTATATATTCTTGTCTGCTTTTGCCACGGTGCAATGATTTTATAAGCCCTTTTGTTGTCTAGATAAGGTATCTCTGAACCAGCATAATTTTGTGACCATTAGTGCATTTATCTTAAAATAACCAGTCCTCATACAAGCCTACAGCATATGCAGCATGATCTGTTGCATTTTAATCGAATGTATAGCATAGGGTTTTGATCAGCTATTTGTATACCACACGACATCCTAGAGGTTGATTAAATAAAGGAGTACTATTTTCTTCTGTAAATTCTTACAAAATATGTTTTTAAGTTGTGCTGTGCATGATTTATTGTTTGACATTAACACTGTTTCAGTGACATAGCTCCCAATTGTTCCTAAAACAGTGGAACTATCCCTCTCTTAAAACCAAATCTCTCTATCCATCTTTGCTCTTCAGTTGTCCCTCCTTTTGATCTACTGTTCTGAAAAACAGTTATAAAAATATAAAATATTAAAGCAGAAGTCCAGTCAAATAATATCTAAGCTTAAACCTACTCCCACCCCCATTCTAAGTCCCATACTGACTACTCTGTAAAGGAAAGATGTCTCTACTTACCTATTCTGAAGGCGCTCTGGTCTGGTCACATGATCTCCCCAGCAGATGGCTTTAGTGAAGAGGAAAAATTGCCGGCAATGGCTGCAATGCCTATACAATGACATCACCCATAGGCTTGCTATGGGCCATCCGTTGTTGACTGTCCCTCCCTACACTGGCACTGGAAATGTGTAGCAGTGTGAAAGTATTAGTAAAATAATGGTGAAGCGCTATACATATATCTAAATAGGTGTATATATTACACCTGCAGTGCTATGTATTTGCATATCGATCACAAAGTCAATCATATATAAACAAAGCATGCATATATACTGTAGTTAATAAAATACTATAACTGGTGCTTTTACATCATGCTTGAATTACTGGATGACTGGTGATAAAGTATAAGCAGGTCAGTTAATCACTGGCCTATATCCTATGTGCCAACAGAGGAACCCTCAAGGGGGTAAGATGGATGGGAAGATAAATATATCACACTCTATTGTAAAGTATCATAAGGCCATAAAGAGGTAGACATGGCTTCATCCTGACGAAGCCACGTGATATCATGGAGTAATGCGTAGAGCGCGGTGACGCATTTACGGTGACGCACTTTGGTAGACGCCATCTTTGGACACCCAGAGACCTGCAGTACACCCCCAGCACATGGGAAACCACTGCACTGTAACTGCAATACTGTGAGTGTCCGTTTTTGGCTTGTTTATTTTGCTTTTGGAATAAATCATACTACACTATGGAGGCTCTCTTTGTCTACCTCTTTATGGCCTTATGATACTCCTGATGCTGTGACCATCACCTGAGGGGAATATTGATCTGTCAGTGGATGCTGAGTGGAGCCATAGGAGCCAATTATCTGAGATCCCCAGTACTGTGGAGCACGTATTGTTCAATGTGTTGTGGCCCCTAGGGGTCGCTTCCAGGAGGTGAGGAGGCACTCTAGCCACTTTGGGATAGTGATGCACACGTGTGTCACAGAAGCACACATTATCTTTGGAGTGAAATATTGAAGCACTACTATTGCCTAATTTGCACATCAACCTTTATGCACGTTTTATTGCACTTTATTGTGGACTTTTGATCTATAAGATTTATTTATTGTGTCTGCAGTTTGTTGCACTTGTCACTTTACAATAGAGTGTGATATATTTATCTTCCAATCCATCTTACCCCCTTGAGGGTTCCTCTATTGGCACATAGGATATAGGCCAG
Source organism: Staurois parvus (assembly GCF_062004578.1). NCBI lineage: Eukaryota > Metazoa > Chordata > Amphibia > Anura > Ranidae > Staurois > Staurois parvus. Next base: position 7,968,562 of record NW_028319228.1, on the reverse strand, counting down.
TGATTGACTGACCTGCTTATACTTTATCACCAGTCATCCAGTAATTCAAGCATGATGTAAAAGCACCAGTTATAGTATTTTATTAACTATATATGCATGCTTTGTTTATAGGTTATTGACTTTGTGATCGATATGCAAATACATAGCACTGCAGGTGTAATATATACACCTATTTAGATATATGTATAGCGCTTCAGCATCATTTTACTAATATTGTGTATCCTCAGGTATAAGGAGAAGGTGATAGCAGCTTACAAAGATTTTTTTGGTCATATAATTACCAGTGGAGCGCAGGGGGATTATTATATATATTAGCAGTGTGAAAGTGTTTTAACCTGTTGTCACCCATGTAACACATACTGTATGTGCTGTGCTGTCCACATGTTGCACATATGCATCACTGGGCACCCTATGTTTCTGTGCTGAGCATGCGCTCACTCCCAGCACAGAGACCAGGCTGTGAAAAACAGCTCTTGGTCCCTTCTAACGATCAGTAGCTGATAGGACCAGCTCACAATCATGTGACCACTGTGACAACCAATTACAGCAAAGACATGATGACCAATCTTTCCTGCCTCCCAAGTGTACAGACCCTAAAAAGGGGACACCAGGGCTGGACGGGAAGGGGTAAAGGCAAATACTGTAACTGATGCCAACAGCTTCAGATTAGATTTGCTCCTGCTGATACAAAAGATACAGGTCTTATTTTATCTCCCTGATGTTAAAAATACTGGCAGCACAGTGGCTAAATAGTTAGCACTTCTGCCTGGCAGTACTAGGGTCATTGGTTCAAATCTCAACCATGGCACCACCTGCCTGGAGTTGGCATGTTCTCCCTGTGCCTGTGTGGGTTTCCTCCAGGTACTCTGGTTTCCTCCCACACTCCAAGACAGGTTAATTGGATCCTGAATAAATTGTCCCTAAAATGGGTATGTATGAATGTAAGTTAGGGACTTGAGGATTAGGGACTGGTGTGAATGTAGAATGTATATGTAAAGCACTGCATAAACTGATGGTGCTATATAAGTACCTGTAATAATAAACACAAGGCCTTTTATATCCCTCTGACACCAACAATGGGACTTTTTTGCTATCTCACCAATGATAAGGATTGTTTACGGCCTTGTTTACACTATACATACATAAAAACTGGTGGACAAAATTTGCAGATTTGACTTACATAAAATATTTTGGACTTGTTTACATCATGTGGAGAAGCATGTGTTTTTCTGCACCTGTCTCTGCAAGGGCACAAAGAAAGTAATTGTTTCCTATGTGTCCAATTCACACCACAATGTTGGTGTCACAAGAGTTTTTTTCTCTGCACAGAAAATATACACACATGACAGCAGTGTTGTGGTATGAACAGGTCACATAGAAAACATTTCTCTTCTTTGTGCCCTTGCAGAGACAGGTGCAGAAAAATTAATGTCTCTGCACATGGTGTAAGCAAGGTATAATATTCCACTGACACCAATATTGAGACTTATTTTATATCAATGACAATGACAGTCATATTTTCCCACTGGCACCAATGATTGGCACTTATTTTATCTTATAGACACCAACAATGGTGCTTATTTTATCCCAATGACAATGACAGTGGGACTTATATATTCCCACTGACACCAATGAGTGGCACTTATTTTATCCTATAGACACCAACAATGGGGCTTATTTTACTCCCATCGACAACACAGTTGGGTTATTTTTACTCTCACTTTCCCTGCTGCGTCTGAATCTGAGGATATGTCTTTCCTTGTTACTTCCGAATGTTGCCAAGGATAGTTGTGTCCTTTGCCTACATACTTTGTGCTTAAAGGTCCCTCTTTCACATATCAAAAATGTGTGCAAAAATGTGTGTGACATGTAGGGAAATAAGTGTTTTAAATACTCCTTTAGTAAATGATCCCCTACCTTCATGTAATACTTTGATCCTGTTAATTTTCATGCCTTTGATGAATATTCTCTATGACCATTGAATACAGCTGTAACCAGAGCCAGTGCTAGACTATTGTGCGCCCTAGGCAAAACCAGTTACTTGCGCCCCCCCAAAAAATAAATAAATAAAAAAATTTAAAAACAGTAGAAAATATTATAATAGATATTATTATATTATAATAATAATAATAATAATAATAATAATAAATCAACAAAGCATGAAACTGCTAAATTTATTTTAATTTGAAAAAAAAAATGCCATAAGATGCCACAGACATCAGAGTCAGACATTACCTTCCTCCACAGGGAAGGGATGGAACTCCACAGTGATTAGCAGCTGCCAGCCAGCTTGCAGTAATTGACTGAGTCTGAGAGGAACACTGGAAGGAGTGACAGGTTAGTTGCTACGCTGGCCCCAGACACCCAACATCTTCCTTTTTTTCCTCCCCTCTGCTGCCCCTCCTCTCAGCTGGAGGATCATTCATGGCATAACTGTGTCTAACACAGGGAGCGTTCTGGCCTGTGCTGTTCCCAGGTGCCCCCTAGGTGGCAGTGTGCCCTAAGCAGCTGCCTAGTTTGCCTAGTGGAAGCGCTGGACCTGGCTGTAACATTTCTCTAGTAATATTTTAAAAAAGGTAATAAAAATTGATAAATCCTACTCAATACTGTAACTTTACAACAAGCAACACTTGTAACATTAATCTGACTATATCATCTATGTACTGTACAATATCCTTCAGGTTTAGTAACAGCTATACAGTGCCTAACTAAAGGCCTAAAGAATACATTCAATCTCACATTACATAGTTGTTGATACATTTTAAAGGTGATTATTCAGTAAGATTGTAAATTGCATGGTAAGCTTACAACATAATTTTTAGATCATTTGTGAATTATCTGATGTTGTAATAAAGTTTAATTTCATTCACATGACCATTCGCAATTCAGGATACGTAGTAAAGATTCATAAAGTATGCTGCAGGCTCTGAATAATAGCATATGACTTGACATTTGAAAACATCAGGGAATTCAAACATTTTCAACAAGCCTGGTCATTTTTTATTTAACCGTGGTGTCCCAAGGTTAACTGCTACAGTCATTTCCAAAGTATACATTTACAAACATATCCAGAGTCATATCAGATTATTTCCATGCATTATGCATGCATTAGGATATCTTTTCATGCATATTTTGAAAATAATTTTGATGAATGTGTAAACAATGATGAAATGTTAGACTTATAAAGAAAATTTTCAGTTTCCTTCAGTATTTCATCTCTTTGCTTCTCTGTAAAAATAGCCCGTTCCCATGATAGGCAAAGGGTAATTTTCCAATATTCTTGGCAGTGAGAATATCATTTCCTTGCAGCTTTCCTCTGCTCCTACTCCTTACAACTCAACTGCAGGCACGTCAAACTCTGGATTTAGTTGTCAGTTTATGTTTGACAAATTGAGAATGTTGCTTTGCTTCTTTTTTTGGATATTGTTGTAACATTATTATGTCCCTCTACTTTACAAAAATGGGTGCAAATATTCATGTATGGGGAAATGTGTGTGGATTTTTGTGGTTGTCTATGGGCACTTTCTCTTAAAAGAATGATCTTAAAGCTAATCTGTGCCCAAAATTCAGCTTTAAAGTTTAATTGATGTTCTGAGTATCTGTTTGTCTATCTATTTATATATGCGCTATATTGCCAAAAATATTAGGACAATACTCCAATTCATTGGATTCAGGTGTTCCAACCACCTCCATGGACACAGGTGTATAAAATCAAGCACCTAGGCATACAGACTGCTTCTACAAACATTTGTGAAAGAATGGGTCTCTCTCAGGAGCTCAGTGAATTCAAGTGTGGCACCATGACAGATTGCCACCTGTGTAATAAGTTCATCCGTTATATTTCTTTGCTACTAAACATTCCATGGTCAACTGTTAGTGGTATTATAACAAAGTGGAAGCAACTGGGAACAACTCAGCTATGAAGTGGTAGGCCACATAAAATGACAGAGCCGGGTCAGCGCATGCTAAAGAGTCAATAGCTAAAGACCTCCAAACTTCATGTGGCCTTCAGATTAGCATAACAACAGTGCATAGAGAGCTTCATAGAATGGATTTCCATGGCTGAGCAGCTGCATCGAAGCCTTACATCACCAAGTGCAATGCAAAGCGTCGGGTGCAATGGTGTAAAACATGCCACCACTGGACTCTAGAGCAATGGAGATGTGTTCTCTTGAGTGATGATCATGCTTCTCTGTCTGGCAATCTGATTGGCATGTCTGGGTTTGGTGGTTGCCAGGAGAATGGTACATGCCTGACTGCATTGTGTCAAGTGTAAAGTTTGGTGGAGAGGCGATTGTGGTGTGGGGTTGTTTTTCAGAGGTTGGGCTTGACCCCTTAGTTCCAGTTAAGGGAACTCTTAAGGAATCAGCATACCCAGACATTTTGGACAATTTCATGCTCCCAACTTTGTGGGAACAGTGCACAAAACAAGGTCCATAAAGACATGGACGAGCTAGTTTGGGGTGGAGGAACTTGACTGTCCTGACCTCAACCTGATAGAACACCTTTGGGATGAATTAGAGCAGAGACTGCGAGCCAGGCCTTCTCATCCAACATCAGTGCCTGACCTCACAAATGCACTCCTAAAGCTTGTGGACAGCCTTCCCAGAAGAGCTGAAGCTGTTATAGTTGCAAAGGATGGGCCAACTCAATTTTGAACCCTGCGGACTAAGATTGGCATTCCATTAAAGTTCATGTGCCTGTAAAGGCAGGCGTCCCAATACTTTTGCCAATATTGTATACACACAAAATGTTATTTCAATGTCAGCACACTTAAAGCAGAACTCCAGTCAAAACATTTATTTTCTCATGCAGTGGAGCTATGCCCTGCACTGCATGGGTTAAGTGCTCATTTTGTCCACGGGCTCAAGAAACAGCTTACTTACCCATTCCTCTGAACCTCCGGAAAACCACACTCCCCCACATCCAGTGGAGTACTGTTCCTGCCATCCTCACGTCTAGAGCTGGACTATGGGCATGATGATGTCAGGAGCAGCCCATTCACAAGACCACTAGGGTGCTGACCTCAGTGGAGCTTGGGGACATTGCATGCACCCCTGGGGCTTCCCTTTCAACCCCTTGTTCAATCCTGGGGCATCAGTGGAGCTGCAGGTTCTGTTTCCCCCCTTTGGCTGTGCTGGCTTGTGGTGTGTCCCCCTCTTCTTTATTGTTTCCAGTTCTAGGACACAGGAATGGGGGTACTTTTGTCCTTTCTGTTCTTTCATTTCTGTCATTGGTTGCCGTATTTAACCATCTTCAATCTCAGTGTTGAGGACTGAGGACTTAGACAACAGAAACAGGCCAAATAATCTTCGGATCTGCGGAATCCCTGAAACCACCACTGAGTTAACCCCTGCTGTGATTCACCTATTCAAATCATTTCTCCCTGATCAGGATCCCTGTGGCTTTATTTGTGACCATATAGACAGGGCTCTGTGGCCTAAGTCACCAGCTGATAAACCACCCAGGTATATCATTCTATGTCTTAAGGACTATCTGGTTAAGGAAATTATTTTAAGAGCAGCCAGAAATACACCTGAAATTACGTTGGATTGATCTAAACTACAGGTCTTTCTGGATATATTACCTGCCACCCTCGGTGTCAACAGATGAAGGAGATCACTACAGTTCTGGCGGCCACCCGTATTCATTCCAGATGGGATTTCCTCTTTAAGCTTGTTATACTGCATAATGGCAGCACATATAGAGTCACTATGGTTGCTGAAGGCCAAAAGATTTGGGACTTGCAGAGGCTGATCCCCAGCCCAGGACTCCATTAACCCCAAGACTTTCGCCCATCTGGCACACTCCTTCTCCTTGGCGGGATAAGTCGACATGAAGCAGCCTGCCCCTCTTATCTCTTCAGTTATCTAAATCTTATTCCATAACCCGGATGCAGCCATATTTTCTTTTTTTCTATTTTTGCACTTCACTGGAACTTTGGAACTGACCTTCTTCTATTCTGATACCTCACTTTTCAGTAGTGCAACTTATGTACTATTTTATAGCTGAATATACTGCTTACGTCCCACCATGTCATTGTTATGCCTCACCACTCAATTGGTGTCTGGCATGGTAGGTTGGGTTATGTTTGCTTTCTGATCTATATATTTTGTTTTTGGTTTTTCTGGTTTTTCAGTTTTCCCGACTCCCACAGGTTGAATACTTCAGATTGAGTTTGAGACAGTGTTGTCCCTGTTTAGAGTTTTTTTTCATCCAGGGTGTTATGGATCTCCTGACCTTGGTTTGGCTGTGTTTTTCATTATATGTTTTACTTTATGGTATACTTTTATATTGTATTTCTCTATGTTTATTTGACAGGCATTGCCTATGAGCAGGGTTTTATTTCAGCTGGAACTTGCTGGGACTCAGCTCCACCACCTATGGCTCAAGCCCTCTGTTCCTTGCTCACCACTATCACTTGAAAACACAGACTTCCGGCTCCCACAGAGTGAAGGATGTGTACAAGGAAGATGCAGATATCCGGGGTGCAGTGTGGATGCAGACACCCCCACTGGATGATCGCCCTGTAAGTGAGAAAGGCGGAGCCACCTACACTGTGCAGGAAGGTACTAGAGCCAGCTGGGTGCTTCAGTTTAATACAGCAACAAAAGTAAGACATGTGGAATATGGTGGCACTTTTGAGGAGGGGGGGGGGGTGAGGGCTGTGGATTGGTTGCATGCAGAGGTCAGATTTGAAGAGATGTGAAAATGAAATGTAAATTGAGGAATGCAGAGGTAATCATCTGGGGAAGACAGCTGAACTCTGCAGTATATACTTAGTGCACCCCAGAACTGTGCATTCTGTAACACCTCTCTCCCGAAAACACTGCACTCTGTACCTAATGCACTCCTGGTATTTAATGCCCCTTTAAGACCATCCCACTGTTAGTCAAATTTGACTACACCCACTATTTGATGTGGTTTGGATGGTGTGTGTAGAGATGAGTTTTGGGGGGTTGTGGATGATTTCCTGCACCTATTTTCTGAGAAAATCCCTGCCTATGAGGTTTCTATTTATTTTTCTTTTTGCTGACCTCTATATGCGCTAGGTGTATATGGGTGAACGGAGCGGTGGAGGTATGTCCACTACCATAGTTTTGGTGCCACTATCTTTGTTTATGCCCTATTTTCTGTCATAAGCTTTTTTTTCAATGTTGCTTATTATGGGTATCATAATTGTATCACAAAATGTACAGGGTTTTAATTCTGCTAACAAAAGAAGGAAAGCCATCCTGCAATATACCAAAATTGGAACTAAGATAGCGCTTCTGCAAGAAACTCATTTCTCAGCTGCTGACTATCCTAAATTTTTTCACAAGGCCTTTCCTCTTGTATACCATACAATGCATCAATCTCTCTGTGTCTATTGTATATTCTCCCTGGCCTTATGTGATTGCAATCCATTTTTCCCAAGGCCCTGTCTTTGATTATCTTAGTTACACAGTCCCTAAGTTATGGGCCTTTTGTAAATGTAAATATAACTTGATATCGGAAGCCCCACTGGTGCCTCTTTTTCTGGGAGATCCTACCTTTGTAGCTGTTTTCCCTGATCCAAATGATATTGGTTGGTGGACCTGAATCTCCCTAACAACTCTTGCCTCTTTTAGAGGAGATACTGGACTTCTCTCATTTTCTTAATTTTGATAATTTCAACAGGCCCAAAGACAGTAGTATTTCTTTTAACTTCAAATCACTAATTTTTTTTGCCATCATCTTTCCATCTTCGTGTTTTCTGACTTTCCATTTGACGGACTACGAACATATTTGTTTCAAAACTTCCAGAGGAAAAGGTTTAATGCTGTATCTCAAATTTATAAAATTCTGTTGTCAGCCTACACCTCGGGGTGTAATCAAGAATTTTCAACTTTAAGGCAGTCTCTATTAGGGAGACAGCCTTAAACTTGATAAAACAATGGTACTATACACCCCTTCATCTCCATGCCATGTTTCCTGCTGTACCCAATAACTGTTTTAGAGGGTGTTCAGCTCCCAGTTTTTTTGTCCACATTTTGTGGGAGTGCGCTGAAATCAACTTACTGTGGAGGCAAATTGGTGATATGTCTAGGTCTATTGTGGGTCACAAAACACATAAGATCTCAATGGGGAAAAATATCATGCTGGATATCTATACTAATATGGACTGGGTAATGTGTTAGGAATGTAAGGATGCCCCATCATTTGAAAGAGATGAAAATGATCAACTTACAGAGGACTGAATTCAAAGACACTCCGAAAATCAAAGTGAAAAAATGATGTAGCAGGCTAGTCCATTCTGAAATTTCATTGCAGCAACTCAAAATTGTACTCAGTAATTTGTATGGCTCCCATGCTTTACAATGTAGGAGCATGCTCCAAATGAGATCATGGATGGTGTGCTGGGGTATTTCCTTCCAGCTCTGGACCTGGGCATCACTGAGCTCCTGGACAGTCTGAGGTGCAACAGCAACCTGGTGGCGTCGGATGGACTGAAACATGATAGCCCAGAGGTGTTCTACTGGATTTAGGTTAGGCGAGCATGGGGGCCAGTCAATGGTATCAATTCCTTCATCCTCCAGGAACTGCCTGCATACTCTCGCCACATGAGGCCGGGCATTGTTGTGCACCAGTAGGAACCCAGGACCCTCTGCACCAGTGTAGGGTTGGACAATGAGTCCAAGGATTTCATCCCGATACCTAATGGCAGTCAGAGTGCCATTGTCTAGCCTGTTGAGGTTTGTGCATCCCCCATGGATATGCCTCCCTAGACTATCACTGACCCACCACCAAAACAGTCATGCTGAATGATGTTACAGGCAGCATAACATTCTCCATGGCTTCTCCAGACCCTTTCATGTCTGTCACATGTGCTCAGGGTGAACCTGCTCTCATCTGTGAAAAGCACAGGGCGCCAGTGGCAGACTTGCCAATTTTGGTGTCTAATGGCAAATGCCAATTGAGCTCTATGGTGCCGAGCAGTGATGTGCCCACTAGAGGACTGCCTATCTCCTGGAATCATCCTCCATGCTCTTGAGACTGTGCTGAGAGACACAACAAACCTTCTGGCAATGGCATGTATTGATGTACCATCCTAGAGGAGTTGGACTGCCTGTGCAACCTCTTTAGGGTCCAGGTATCGCCTCATGCTACCAGTAGTGATACTGACCCTGGCCAAATGCAAAATTAGTGAAAAACAGTCAGAAAAGATGAGTAGGGAAAAAATGTCAGTGGCCTCCACCTGTAAAACCATTCCTGTTTTCGGGGTCATCTCATTGCTGCCCATCTAGTGCAACTGTTGTTAATTTCATTACACCAAAGCAGTTGAAAGTAATTAACAACTCCCTCTGCTACTTAACTGACCAGATCAATATCCCAGGAGTTTAATTGACTTAATGCTTTACTCTGATTAAATAGTGTTCCTTTAATTTTTTTGAGCAGTGTATATTGCATATAAGAGAATTTATAGACATTATTGTCTTTACTATATGTTCAACATTTTTGTATTATAGGCAACTGGCAATACCTGTTTATCTTATCCTTTTGATGCTTTGTTTTGCCATTGATACCTTCTGATGTTTTTTGTACCATCTAATTTTTGCTATACATGTCTAGATGGCGTTGTTTGTTTTTGAAAAATTTTCAATAAAACAGTTTGTATACAAAAAAAATATTTATTTAGTGTAGATCCATGGGAAACAAAGATTCCTTGATGAAGACAATTAAAGGTTTAGTTCACCTTTATAAAAAAATACCCCATACAGTCCATAAACTCAATTCCATAACTCTAAGTTAATCAAATTTTAAAAAACATACATTTGTGCTCCTTCAATACCTATAGTCAATTTCTCTACCTGTAGACCATGGAGAGAAGCTTGCCCCAAACATTTCTGAGAGGAGAGAGCATTGCACACACCGAGCTCATCCACAGTGACAAAATAGCTGACTGCACATGCGCAGGTCTCAAATAAAAGGATGGGGCTTATTCCTGAACCACTAGAGGGTGTTTGTTCCAATGCCTGGTCCATTCTAGAAGTGCAGGTTTCACTCCTAACGCAAATGGCCTACAGGTATGGAAAGTGCATAATCGCACAATATAAAATCTGATTAGTTTAGTGTTATGAAGTTGACTTTATGGTCTGCATAGGGCTTTCCATTTAATTAGGGCTGGGCTGCCATCTAAATTATGATCTGAAATAAAATTAGAGGTAGCCTTTCTAATGTTGGCAAAACAAAGGTAGTACATTTTTGTTTAGCCTCCAGATAATTATTTTATGAAGGAGTTTATCCAAGAACAACCAGTATTAGACCAGTAAATGGTCTGACCATATCTGAGGGCCACAGCTGATCTGAAACTTCTACCCAAGAGCAATTATGAGGCACAGATATAGTCAGTATGACTGTGTGTAGTATGCACTACTGAGAAAAAAGGAAAGACTTTTTCCCTGGGATGTAATTTAAATCAAAGGTCCCTCAGTTTGAGATGCGTGAGTTTCTGTTTATCAAGTTCAGAAGAGGGAATATGTGACTTACCCAAAGAAGCTCTATTTCTGAATCTAGCACAAGGTTTAAATCACCCCCTAAAATAATGTGAACTTCTGGGAATTTTTCAAGAAGATAGAGGCATATGATACAAGTAGAGACCTGAGATGTACTGAGTAACAAAATATTTGCAAGGGTATAAAGCCTGTTGGTGAAAGAGAATTCAATAAATTCATATCTGCCTGCAATGTCTACCTCCAAAGCCATCAGTTAGATTGAGCAATTTTTATAGCTCACTATGGAAATAACTTTTTGATTTGGCAACAAGTTTAGGATTATGTATAATAGTATGAGTACAATAGGCCCTTAGCATTTATTGAACAGTGCGTGATACAGTCATTTTGCAGGCATGAAGGGAGAACATCCAAAGTTAAGCAGGGTGTAAGCCACAAGGGGAGAAAAGAGATATGGAGAGGGGTGAAGGAAGTTGGGTAGAAGAGATAAAAGAAAAAAATGAAAACAGTGTTGTGCGGGGGACAATGGAAAGTACATTAATAAAGGGGTGGTGAAAAAACCAAGGATGCTCAGAACATGATCATAGATAGACAACCCACAGAGTACCCAGTAAGAATCTCCAAGTGAGCTCTATATGTGCTAACTGTGTAGCAATTACCACTATAATGTGATTGCTAGGTTGAGGGCAAAGTAGGTTGCATGGAGAGGGTCCTTCATATGGATCTGGCCATGACCTTTGACAGTAATATAAAATGTGAATTTGGTTGGCGTGGGAGTGGGAGTAGGGGGGGAGTGGGGTGAAGTAAGTCCATAAAAATAAGGATGTAACAACATGGAAGGAGATCCATAAATAAGATAGGTAAGAGGAATAAAGTATATGTTGTATCTATTGTAATTAGAGACATGGATGGTTGACTGTTTATCCAGCATATAAATAAAATGGAAGGTTTGGTGGGAGACACTGCATAACACAAGATGTATGTGCAAAAGTCTCAGACAGACATGTATGCTATTGTATGCTTTTTTGTTACATTTTTATATATTATAAGGCTGTGGTAACATTCAGTTAAAATTAAGAGGAACAATGGACGTTTTTCAACATCCAGGAGTGTGCAATAATAGATTAATTGGATTTACAAAAAAGGAAAGATAAGATAAAAACAGGCTGTATTATAGTTCAAGAATGTGTACCACAATGTCAAAGGAAGAAGTAAATCCATGGCTATGTTAGTGTAAAAGCTTTAAATCACATAAATATAGATTTAATGTGGTTGTAAAGGCTGAAAGTTTTTTACCTTCATGCATTGTATGCATGAAGGTAAAAAACCTTCTGTGTGCTGCTCCCCCCACAGCCCCAAATGCTCACCTGAGCCCTCTCTCGATCCAGGGATGTGCGGAGGAGCCTCAGCTGCCCTGGGACCCTCTCCTCATTGGCTCCTACTGCTAAACCACATTTCTATAGTGTCCGTTTATCATGCAGAGCTAAATGACCGCTGCTCAGTTCTCTGGCATTCTAAAAGGAGACAGTTTTCTTCTGAATGCCTGTTCATGACGCAGTGTTGATTGCTTCTCCTAATGAGGAGAGATGCGACCTACAAACGCTTTGAACTCTAGAAGATGGCTGCTGTTTCTGTAATCTCAGGAGATTGCAGGAAGAGATCAGTCAAACACACAGTTTACTAAGAAGCGGTAACTTACCGCTACTTTGTTTGCGGCTCTCTCAGAGAAGACCGCTCAGTACCTCACTACACACACACATGTTTTTCTAACTTGCTGTACCCCATCAGGGGTTTTGAAAGGCAGGGGGGCTTTTCCATTGTCTTGGGGGCTCTGATTGAGGAAGAAGGAAGTCAATAATCTTCCTCCTTCCTCCTCAGTTCTCCCGGGATTCACTCTTCTCTCCCCAATTCTCAACCTCTGGGCTGGAGAATCGGGGAGAGAGAATTTTTACACAGATCGCCAGTGAAGGGCTGACATCGCTCCTTCATACACTGGCCATTTCTGTTTCTGCCAGTGACAGATTGTCTATGTGCAGAAATGATCAGCGAAGAACATTTTCTCCGCTGATCATCTCTGTTTCCTAAACCACTAATAATCTGAGATCAGCAATGATCCTTAGGATCGCCGTTCATCTCAGTTTCATAAAAGGACACCTAAGCTACTTATGGTAGCAAACATGCCAGGAGCGGGGCAACCGGGGCTGCCCTTCCCTCCTCCTACCACTCCATCCCCCACAGCCATTTCCTCCTGTACCTCTACCCCCTCCCTCCTAGATTGTAAGATCGAAAGAGTAGGGCCCTCTTACCCCTTGTGTGCTGTTTGATGTTACTGTAATGTTTCATGTATTGTCCCCCCCTCTATTGTACAGCGCTGAGCAAACCCTTTGGCGCTATATAAACTCGATAAATGAATAAATAATAAATAAATAAATAACCTGACAGGAGGAGGTTTAGAGCTGCAAAACCATTGCACAGAACAGGTAAGTATGACATGTTTGTTATTTTAAAAAAAATTCAGACTTTTATTATCACTTTAAGGAGTGAGGTACTGTGTTTGTCAAAATTATAGAAATACGTCCATAAGGACTCATCTGTAATACAGTTACAGAAAACATAAAGGGTCTAACAAGACCATGTCACCACCACCAACAAAGAGATAGTAATGACAAAGAAGGAAAGATCAAAGTTAAATCTGTTATTGTAACAAGACAACGTCAGATATCGATCCCAGGACAAACAAACATGGATGCAGTTATCAAATAACCAGAATGTAGACCCTGGGAACAGTCCAATAATTCTGTGCAGCAGTTGGCTTGCACCACATCCACAAAGCTCCACATGCATTTGAGTGTGTTTTCAGCAACAAGGTTGTGCTTCTGTAAGATATATCAGCACAGGCACAATAATCTGGCAAACATGAAGTACAGAAGCAAGGTTTAGAAATTAAGTTCATGGGAGAAAGAGAAAGTTCAGAAGGTAGTCTACGGACCTCTACAGCCAACAGCGAAAACAATTTTCCTGGTCATCTAGTTGTTATTCTAGGTTTTGGAGTTGTACCGTATGATTATTGCAAATCTGATGAGTTTCTATTTTGTCCAAGACTTTTTTTAGAATGCTCCTGATCCTCCTGTCTAGTCCTTATTTGCATTACTTCACCCATGAGGCCTGATGCTTCATCTACATAGGCCTCCATACGAAAGATATAGTTCTCAAGTTTTGACCATGTGGGGAGTGAAGCAATGTAGGCTTGAAGGTCTTAATCATCACCAGGTTTAGGAAGTTCATGGAGGGGCATCTCAAAGGTATGGTGTCTGAGCTATGCAGAGTTTGCTGTGATACCTGGAAAAAAGTCTTACAGCTGTGAGTAAGTACCTGGAGTAGGGGTGGGTTTAGATTTCTTTTTGTTCCCCATGTAATGAATAGTAACAAGAAAAAATTATGATGGATGCAGCAAGACAGAAGGGTAAATGTCCTACTCAACCATAAGCCAATCACAACCCCTATAAATAATCTTTTAATGCTGTTTAATAGTTTTAATTCCTCTCCCTGCCTTAACTATGCATGTTTTCAACTTTTTTTCTGTTGCTACAGATATGTTACCTGTGTATTCATTCTACCCATTCTTTCCTTATTTCAGAATAAGCATTTAAAAATATAAACATGCAAATTTAGGGCCCTTTCAATGGATGATCTGATCGGGTCTGCCTGAAAAATGGACAGGTGGACCTGATCGGACCATCCATTGTTCTCTATGGGGAGATGGATTTAAGGGACAAGTGTATCGGATGATAGTCAGATGTAAATGGACAGGCAGGCTATTTACATCTCACCGCCCCATAGAGAATGGCAGGCTGTGTCTGTGTCCACACTGCACAAGTGGAGCGGACACAGATCTGTCATCTGCCTGCTCAGTGGAGAGATCCCTTGCTGAGTAGGCAGATCCCCTTGGCAGAGTCCGCCTGTATGAAAGGGCCCTTATAAAAGCCAACATTTCTTTTGTATATAAATAACTTTGGTGTGCTTCATGCCAGAAATATAACGAACAGAACAATTTGCAGAATAAAATTAGCACTTTAAAGTTTGTCTGAAATTTTTTTTTGTTGTTTGAAAACAATCACTTGTAAAACTGCAAAAAAAAATCTCTTTTAAATATATAAAACATTAAACAGTACCACTAAAATAAACTTTTGCTTGTCTCCTCTACCACAGAAAAAAATACATAGTATGTCTCACTTCTACTGTATATCATAATTAATAAGAAAGGTATTACCAAGTTATTAGGCCCATAGCTCAAATGCAAAAATTGCTCTGGAGCTTAAATAGTGCAATAAAAACATGATCAATTACTGTACACATACTATGCCTAACCTGGACTTTTTTTCAAATATCAGTTGTGTGCCTCTCTTCCACTGTTTAGCCGTGTACCCTCACCAAAGCTTTAATATATTTATATGGAGATCAGGTCAATTTATGGCATTTATACGGATAATAATGGTCTACTCACTTTTGCAGCGCACTTGCTTCTACTCTTTCCTTCTCCTTTTTACATCTCTCTTTATATTTTTTCACACGGGTTTCCCATTGTCCTCTGATATGAGAAAAGTCAATAACTACAACTTCAAAAGTCATGGTCTCACATCCAAATTATCTGTACATGAGCTATAAGAAAGAAATAAGAAAAAAAAGCAAGTGTATTATCCCATGATAAAGTAGTCCTGATGTTGTGCTGAGATCACATTGTGGTGTCTACTTTGCAAAAAAAGGGTAATTTTCAGGGTTTTCATAATATTCTAGCATTTTTATTTTAACAGAAAAAAGGGAATAGGTTTTTTTTCTAAATTTTTTGGTCTTTGTTCTTTTTTATAGTAAAAAATAAAAAAAAACAGAGGTTATTAAATATTAACTGCCTCAAAAATTATAGAAAATTCATTTGGGTATAATGTTGCATGACAGAGTAACTGTCAGTCAAACTATCACAGCACTGAAAACTGAAAAATGGCCTGGTAATGAAGAGATATTACAGGCTGGTACATAAGTGATTTAAGTGAATATACAACCAAAAGTTTTTTTTCAATTGTTCAATAAAGTAGGTAAGAAATACATTTCCTGTCAGTTTAGTTTTCACTCCTTGTGTCTTTTTAGGGTGATTTATATTTATGTCCTTGACAGGCTGCAGGAAGCAAAAGAAAACTTTCAAAGTGGGATGAAATACTAGAAATACCAGAGCAAGTGTCCCCATTGAAAGATATCTCCTCTATTCCAGTTTAGGAACATCTGCATAATTTTGGATTTTCCCTCGCTCTCAGTTACAGTGGTCTCTAGGGATGCACAGATACCAATTTTTTTTTACAGCGAGTACGAGTACCGATACTTTTTTTGTACTCGCCGATACCAATTACCAATACCTGCTGGCAACTGTTTTGTTTACACATGAGCTGTGTGGGGGAACCCCACTGACAGCTGAATGAGTGATTGTTAAGGACACTGCAGCCCCCCTCCTTAACCACTTCGGTTCTCACACCTGTTCATCCTTTATGGACCAGATACATTTTTACATTTCTGCTATGGACCTGTTTATTCAGTGATAACTTTGTTGTTATGTAATACATATATTGTTTTTTTTTAAGGACAAACAAGGCTTTCTCTTTCATGAATATTGTCTTGCAACAATTATATTTTTTTCACAGTCCTTATACAATTTACAAAAAAAACACACTTTTTCTTTTTTTTGAGCACTGTTTAAAAATAAATAGTGTTACTGCACATACAAAGTGTGCATTTTATTCTGTAATTTGTCCTGACGAAATGACAATAAAATTATGATTCTGGTACAAAGCATTGAAAAGTTATTTACAAATGAAATACATTTCTTTTTTTTCTACCTTGTATTTTTTTCATTGTGAAAGGTATAAATATATGTTAAAGGTGTAAAAATATTAACAAACAAAGCAAATAAAAAAAAAGTTTTAATTATTAATAGTTTTTAAAATAGGAATGGACAAAAAAATCAGCAGGAAAAAAATTAATTAAATGGAAAAGGAGAAAAAGGAGTTAATTATGGCTGATTAGACTAAATTAAGGGTCAATAAGGGGTTAAACAAAGGAATATTTAATTAAAGAAAAAAAATGTTTTCCTTGGCAGACTTCATCTGCAGATCAAAGTTCATTCCTTGGATCTGTAGATGAATAAACAGAAAGATACAAAATGAAACAGTGTTTTTTTTTATTGCTCTGTTTTAGGTTGTTGATAAACATTGTCAGGCTGCTTTTTCTTTTGACAGTTCCAAGGGACTTGTTCACACTTCAGCTGTCAGCATATGCACTCTGCTGGCAGCTGAATGAGTCCCCACTTGTTAAAGATGTGTAGGCCCTGCTCCTTAACAGCCAGTAATTGCCAGCTTTTTTTTTTTTTTTACAGATTTTCTTTTATTTAAAAGCTGAAAGAACCGAGCTTGAAGGTATCGGATTCAGGTATTGGAGCATTTGCATGAGTCCTGATACTTGTGCAAATGCTTAGTATACTTAGTAATCCTAGTGGTCTCTATAACAACTAGAGAGGGTGCATCTACCCAGCAGTGGTACAGACAACAATAAAAACTTTACTAAGGTTCTGACCCTTCCCTATCCAAAACCTACAAAAAAAACTTTGGCTATGCATTCACTTTCAGAAACATACTGTATTTTGTGAAAACTAAAAATAATAATAAACTTAATGCATCCGAATAATGCTATTTTGTTCAGGTTATTGAAAAAGTGAAAACATTGAAATTATGTCTGGTTTTTACACCCCCTATTAGGCAATTTACTGTTATTAGCTTTTCAAAACTTACAACTGTTGCCTTTTGAATTATAGTGCACAATGGACTGTCTGTAAAGCCTTTTGTTCACACATCACATTTTTTTCTGTTTCTGATATAAAATAACTGCTAAAATAAAAAGAATGATTTTACTGCAATACAGCTTCTATTAGATTTTTTTGTATACATGGTAATTTTTCTGATGGTGTGTGAGAAATGCATTCTTTATTTATAAGAAAATCTTATATGCTTAATCACTCCCTAGATTGATTTAAAATTTGATTAAAGTAGATTAGACTAGTTTAGTCCTAACCCCTGCATAATCCCCTTTTGTATTAAAGTGACTGTTGCTATACTCATGTTTTAAAACCAATGCATACCTGTAAAATAAGACTGTACATGCTCATCTTTCATGCTGTCCATGCTGCCCAATACCATTCTGATCCTTAAAATGTTTCACAAAGAAACCAAAACTTTTCCAACTGCTGATCTCCTGGGTCCTCTGCAGCTCTCACTGGGTCCTCCTGCTGTCCTCCACATTTTACAGGATACAGTAGTGATGTGGAGGTCAACAGTGGGAACCAGTGAGAGCTGCAGAGGACCTAGCAGATCAACATTCCCCAAATTGTTGGATTCCATATTGGTTCCCAAGAACAGAGTACCATCTGGTGGTGAGTATAAACACCCTTCTTTTATAGGTATGACTTGATTTAAAAAAAAAAAAAGCATATATCCACTGCCATTTAGTATCAGATCAGCAGTTATCAGTATGGAACAGATATAACAGTAAACAGTGTCCGTGCTGTCTGTACATCTGCCAATATGATGTCTTGCAGTTCTTTTTTTATTCATTAATATTATGTAATAGATTATTTCTTAAACAACAGCAGAGTAAAATTCTGTAGTTGATGATAGTTGACCATTGCATCAGTGACAGAAGATATAACACTTAAAGCAGATTTGTGTGTTAATGGAATACTCATCATTGAACACATGCTAACTAAGAGGGCCTGAGAGATAGGAGCAGAAATTTAGAAGAAGAGCTCTTGTCTAACATTCATAAGATAAAGACTTTTTAGCATCTGCCTGGGATTGTTGGAAACATAGAATAAAGTAATTTGGCTATTATGTACCACGTGGTAGGCTCAGGATTGAATTTGACTTTCAGGACCCTCTCCCAATAATTTATAAAGTGCGGGGTAGACTGTGGGTTAGTCTGGTTTGAGAAGCAGAAGAAAGTGATTGACCCTATAATTGCAAGTGTTTTTCACCCTTATGATTGTGTGTTAATGATCTTGGTTGGAAAAGAGAGTTGCTTAACCCTTTTCCTGCCAGAGCTATTATTGTGATATTTAAAAAATAATTTTAGACCTGAAAATTACTTAAAACCCCCAAAGCATTATATATTTTATGAAAGCAGATACCCTAGAGAATACAATAGTCATGGTTCTGATTTTTTATTTCACACAATATTTGCACAACAGTTTATAAAATGCAAAATTTCAATAAAAATAACAAAAAGAAAAAGAACCAGACTTTTTAGGTGGAATCAAACATACAAAATATATTACTTGAAAAAAAGAGGGTTCGCTGTCTCTTAAACATTCCAAAGTGCAATTGTGCATACAATAAAACATATCAAACCAAATTATTATAGAGAAAATAGATAATGTGAGCTCAATAAATGCAAAAATCTAAATAAATATAAAGATAACATCACAAATAAGGTTGTGCCAAAACACCATAATCAACTTAAAAAGTAAATAAATTAATAAATAAAAAATAAACCTAGAAGAGTATATATCCATACAGATGGACAAAAGTCTGTATGGACAATAATAAGTTAGATGCCTAAATATTTTAAAACACACAAACGTAAAAGGTGTATGTGATATAACCCAGTACTCCACTCACAAAATATAAAAAATATTACGTGTATGTGTACAGATGGACACGTACATATGGACACAATTTAAATGAACCAGCATAAATATTGCAAACAAAGCTGAAGATGAATAAAGCAACCAAATGTGAAAATGAATAAATATCCTGGTGAACAGCCCAAGTCCCAAAGGAAAAGAAGACACACTTCAAAGTGTAAGATGGAGAGCATTCAGTGCTGCAGGAATAAAGAATGCCAGGAAATCATACCACCCACATGTAAGGTGAACTCCTTACCAGAGACACTGTTCCCACGTAGAGATCATGAAGCGCCTTGCTGTCCCACAGCACAAAATCTTGCAGACACACCACTCCATCTGGATATGATCCTGTATAAGTGTGCTCAGCACAGAGGAGTTAAAAACAAGCAGGGACCACCATAGCGCAGAATGCTAAAACCAAGGGCTTTTAATATGGTAATGTACTTACAATAAGAAGACAATCACAAGCATATAACAAATGATGAGCATCACTGGATTCCGTCAGTGTGCATAATAGCGTCACGTGTTTGGCCCTGCTCTAACGCATTTCACTGTAAACAGAGTCTTCAGAGGATAGAGGCAACATGCCTCTATTCATGTTTAAGAGACAGTGCACCCCCTTTTTTTCAAGTAGTTGTTTTACAACTAGTATCTCGATTGTGTAGTGGATGCAGCAGTCTTTATTTTCTGTTTTTGCTAGCGCAAGGAAATTATTTGGTTTGTTTTTGTACAAAATATAATAACCACTTGCCAACCGCTCACAGTTGCATACCGCCACTCCCTGCCGCGACCACTGCAGAATGCAAATCCCAGTAATCGGTAATGTGATCACATGATCACAATGCTAGCAAAGCTATTTCATAACACTTTTGCTTCTCTTTCTGGGGAGTTATGATTGGCCCACAGCCAGGGGCGGACTGACCTTTTGGACACCCGGGCATTGCCCAAGGGCCCAGGGTCAGTATGGGGCCCCATGAGATGCCCCTAGTACCTTTCATAGGCTTTTTTGGGTGTGGTTTGAGTGTGGGTGAGGACACAGGGGCCCCATGATCCCCTAGTGCCCGGGGGCCCCATGAGTTGTCAGTCCACCCCTGCCCACAGCCCTCACATGGTACATGGGCCAATCACAACCCTTTACCATGTGAATAGCTATATCACAGCTCACTAGTATTTTGAACTGTCATGAACTTAACCCATTCATGACCGTTCAAAGCAAGAATTGCATTGCAGGAGCATTAATCTTTACTGCTCCTGCAAAGCAAAATGTAAAAAAAAAATCCCCCCAGAGTAGTACAATATTACTATGGTAACATTGAACTGCTCTGATGAAAGTATTTTCTTAAATAACAAAAATATGTCACTTGTAGCTCAGAAAAGTCCAGGAGCTACTTTTCAGACAGAATTGAGCTTTTTTGTCCCCATAGACTTCAAAGGAAACGTCTAAAAAGTGCAACTTTTTTTAACATTTTTTCACACGTTTTCAGTTCAAATAGCAGCTCTCTGCCCCTTTTTCAGCTTTCATTGGCCACATAAAAAATGCCTAGTTAAAAAATGCCTGACAAAACCTGCAAAAACATGCAATTCTGCTCTGAAAAAAGCTCAAAAACATGTTAAAAAAACTCCTAAGAAAGCGCTTGAAAATGTGACACTTAGGTGTGAATGAAGCCTAACAAACAATCTGATTTAGAAAAGGGTAGAGATGTTTGGTAGTATTTATACATACTTGAAATAAGCATACTTAACGTAACCGTACTTTTATTTATCCAAGGTTATTACCCAAAGGTAATAGATCATTTAGCTCAGAGAAGGCCGATGAGTTCCTGCAAGCATGATTAGTACAGTTTATGTGCATTATTATACTTTTGATCAATCGCTTTTTCAATAGGTTTAAATTGAAATGAGGTTAATCCTTAAAGCACCTGATCTTGTTCTTCTGTGCAGCAATTAACTCTAGGAAGCACTAATCATGTATGTGTTGCAATGAAGGGCAAAAAAGGGCAGAACAATAGTTAGTAAAGACCGTCTTTGATTAGAGCATGTATCTTGTACCTGACATTTTGTATGCATGTATCTCAAGTTTGGTCTGTAATTGTAAACAAGTTTTAATCATTATTAGGCTGCATATCAGTTTAAATGAATGCCTTCACACAATAGGAATACCTAATGTATCTGCACTTGTTACGTTGATATATTTCTCATTCCCAGTGACACCTTCTGTAGAATTAGATACATCATTGTCTCACTTTGCAAGTTTGATGTATGACATTGACATACTAGTGTGGTAAGAGTATAGTTTCCCTGATGTATGGGCTTCAAAGATAAAGAACCATTGCCATTATGAATAGATTTTTACAATTATCCCATCACATTTGAAATGAAAGGATCACAACGACAACAAAACTGACAGACTTTGGTCTCTCCATTCATAATCAGTAACTTGGATTATGCGAATGTCAGTGTCTGAATACTCCTAAAGATGTATTATTTCATCATCCCCGTTTGTGAATCCAAATTGGATTTCTCTTTAGACTGTTTTTATGCAATATATATTTAATATGTGATGTAGTGGAGTTTAGTTTTGTAGTGTATGGCTAGGGTATAAATATAGGGGTTGTGGAGCTTGCTTAGGCCAATGGGGTTTAGAGGGCCAAGCACACAGTAACTGCTCCAATCTTCTTGTTTACTAGGTGTGTTCATTTCTCCTTCCTGTAATTCCCCTTTATATTATCTTATTTAAAGTGTTACTAAACCCACAACAGTAAAATCAGTCTGTATATTCTGTAAATCATGCTTGTTATACCCATCGTGGAAACTAAGGGGTTAATCCTCTGCATTGTGTAAAAATGCTGCTTGATCCTGACTTCTCTGATCCTTCCCTTCTTCCAGTGTCCCCCTCTTATCTCCTGATTAGACATATCTGTGGAGACACTCTGCACATGCTCGGTTTGGTGTGTATTGCTAGAGAGGGTTTTTTTTTCTTGGGAGAGTGCATGTGATCATCACTGTCCAGACAGAGGTCAGGGGTTTTGCACCCTCCTAGAGCACAAAGAAAACTCCTTTGCCTCAAGATGATTCGCACTTTGAACAAACGTCTTATGACCCGTCTGCGTTACGGGAGAACATGCAAGATGTATATGCGCGGACTGTGATCCGTATCTGTATATGACTTGAGATGCCTTTCATATTTCAATAAAATACTTTTTTTCGGAAAAAAAAAAAGAAAACTCCTGCAAGCTTCTGCACACTGATAGAAGTCACAAGACTGCTCTAACTGTTGATAAGAAAAGGTATTTAGCTGTTTATATTTACTAAAATAATTGCATTTCCATGTTGTGTGTACTGTGGGAGATCAGATATAGTGAATGCAGGGTCCTGGGTTTAGTAACACTTTAATGTTAGAGTTTTTACTGTACTTGTTAGGATTGTTAAAAGATTATTACAGGAAAGCCAGTGTCCCATATCATTAACAAAGAAAACGTAGGGCAAAGTTGATCTACAAAGGACTTGAGGCAGTTTTTATAAAAAGAAAAACATTCAAAGCCATTTATCCTGTGCATTTTTGTGTGATTGGGGAGGGGGATACAATGTTACCCATCCTCCAGGCAGAATATTATTTATATAGAAAATTGTGAACCAATAAATTACTGCATTATGTCCACTAGATGGAGCTGATGATTATAGGAAATGCATATGTATTTTCTATGATCAGCAGCTCCATCTAGTGGTTCCTGAAACACATTCTAAGAATAAAAAGTTTAAATCTGGAGAAAAAATAGCCTAGTAGCATTAGATCTGACCCTCATTCACACTATGTATATGAAGTTTCACAGGAAAAAAAGCTCTGCAAACTTTGAGCAGTGTAAATATAACCATTTTACTTTTACTTTACTAAATTTTTCTTGTTTTACTGATTAAAGTGCTACAGGTGAAGCTAATCTACTGTGACGTTATTTTAGTCCATTTGATTTATGCTAGAAATTTGTAGCTCAAATTTAACAGGGGTAACCTGTTTAGAGAGGCACAATGCACATCATCCAGTATCACCTTGCTCTAACAGAATATTTTCTGGGTCCATTGTGCCCCCAATATTTGGGATCTCACAGGGACCAGCATGCTAAGCAGTCAATTGTTGTGTTACCATCTAAGCAGAGCCATGTATTTAATCAAGACTTCATGGGAGGAAAATTTAATTTATTTGTAGAAAACTCCAGCCATGGGTACCTACATCCTCAAGTCTGTAACCTCCCACTGTAATCAATCATTGTGTAATGAAGCTGTAAATCTCTGTTTCCAAACAGCTAAAGTCAACTTTATTGTTCTAGCGCAACTGAGAACACTCCATCCAGCTACTCACATTTTGCCACCAATGATGTATGCCAATAGATAATCCCTTGATTGATTTGTACGGGTTCTCTTGAAAGGCATTGCTGAAACAAATAGTCTGCCATGCCCTAGGCTGGATAAATGTAGTTCTTGGCTCTGTTGTACCCAGCTGAGCAGCAATTTATTTTTTAAGTGTGGTCAGATCTATCCCTAAACATGGGTATTGATTGCTCCTGCCTGCCTTTGGAAGAATATTCCAGAAATAGAGTAGGAGGACCAGATTCTGGGCTATGAATATGTATCTGAGTTCAGCCAATCCATGGTGTGGCTGGGGAGAAGTTAACTGTTTGGGAGGGTCTGTTCAAACCTCTCTTCTTTAGGCGCCTCTGCCCCTTGGAGACAGCTTGTGTTACTGAAGAGCTGTTGCTATTAGGCCTCAGCATGTGTTTGGCTGAGGGCCTGAAGGAGCCTGGATCTAGGTGAAAACTTCCCGGAAGACTCTACCTTTGGAAGCTGGACTGGAGTGGATCTCTTTCACTGAAGAGTGTGGCAGGGAAGCTGGTTGGAAGCTGTTTCTGGACATTGTGAAAGGGACCTTTTCTAGAGCTCCAGGGGTGCATGTACTTTAAGGATTAGATGCCATAGGTTGCTACATGGACTGTTACTGCTCTCACAGAGTCTCAAAATAGCTGGCTGTCCCTTCTACCTTTAGCAATACTTAAAGTGGCACTAAAGGCTGAAGGTTTTTACTTTCATGCATTCTTTGCTTGAAGGTAAAAAAAACCTTCAGTGTGCAGCACTCCCCTCAGCCCCCCAGTACATACCTGAGTCCAAATTTGATCTAGTGATGTACATGGAAGAATCTGCTCTCCCAAGTCTTTCCCTCCTCATTGGTTGAGACACAGCAGTGGGAGCCAATGGCAATGCTTTCAATTGCAGCCAGTGTCTTATGGACACACAGAGCTGGCTCGGGAACAAGCTTGCATGAGTGCCCCCGGGGCAAGCAGCTTGCTCTGGGAGCACTCAGCAGGGGGGAGGAGCCAGGAGCGCTGGTGGTGTCCTTAAAAAGAGGAGGATCAGGGCTGCTCTGTGTAAAACCATTGCACAGAGCAGGTAAGTATGATATGTTTGTTATTTAAGAAACAAAAATTTGAACCATTGTTATCACTTTAAGGCTGCTACTGAAGGATTTTGCTTGAGAATCTGTCCTTTACAGTGTTTATTTTGATGTCAAATTTCGATTTAGTTTTAGTCATAGTCTTTTGAATAAAATGTCATTTTAGTTTTAGTCATATTTTAGTCAACTGATTTGTTTTAGTTTTAGTTGTATTTTAGTTGACTAAAATCTCCAGTACATTTTATTCAACTAATATCGAATGGGTTTACTTAAATTGTAGTGCATTATTTAAGCATTTCTCTAGAATTTCCAAACTCCTGAAGAAAAAATATACTAACATGGTATTATTTATGGTATTAATGTTTGAACAAACAAACACAGACAAACTACACAGACACAGATTTAGCCTATGTGATATACACTATACAGTATTGCCAAAAGTATTGGGGCATCTGCCATTACACACACATGAACTTTAATGACATCCCAGTCTAAGTCCGTAGGGTTCAATATTGAGTTCAACCATCCTTTGCAGCTAAAACAGCTTCAAGTCTTCTGGGAAGGCTGTTAGGTTTAGAAGCGTGTCTATGGGAATGTTTGACCATTCTTCCAGAACCGCATTTGTGAGGTCAGGCACTGATGTCGGATGAGAAGGTTTGGCTTGCAGTCTCTGCTTTAAGTCATCCCCAAGGTGTTCTATCTGGTTGAGGTCAGGACTCTGTGCAGGCCAGTCAAGTTCCTCCACCCCAAACTCACTCATCCATGTCTTTATGGATCTTGCTTTGTGCACTGGTGCTAGGTCATGTTGGAACAGAAAGGGGCCATCCCCAAACTGTTCCCACAAAGTTAGGAGCATCAAATTGTCCAAAATGTCTTGGTATGCTTACCTTAAGAGTTCCCTTCACTGGAACTAAGGGGCCAAGCCCAACCCATGAAAAACAACCCCACACCATGATCCCCCTCCACCAAACTTTACATTTGGCACAATGCAGTCAGGCAAGTATCGTTCTCCTGGCATCCGCCAAACCCAAACACGTCCATCGGATTGCCAGACAGAGAAGCATGATTTGTCACGCCAGAGAACACATCTCCGCTGCTCTAGAGCCCAGTGCTTTACATCACTGCATCATATTCTTTGCATTGCACTTGGGGATGTAAGGCTTGGAGGCAGCTGCTCGGACATGGAAACCCATTCCATAAAGCTCTCTACGCACTGTTGTTTGCTAATCTGAAGGCCACATGAAGTTTGAAGGTCTTTAGCTACTGACTCTTCAGACAGATGGTGACTTCTGCGCACTGTGCGCTTCAGCATGCGCTGATACCGTCTGTCAGTTTACGTGGCCTACCACTTCATGGCTGAGTTGCTGTTGTTCCCAGTTGCTTCCACTTGTTATATTACCACTAACAGTTGATCGTGGAACGTTTAGTAGCAAGGAAATTTCATGGATGGACTTATTGCACAGGTGGCAACCTATCATGGTACCACGCTTGAATTCACTGAGCTCCTGAGAGCGACCCATTTTTTCACCAATGTTTGTAAAATCAGTCTGCATGCCTACTGTAGGTGCTTCATTTTACACACCTGTGGCCATGGAGATGACTGGAACACCTGAATCCAATGATTTGGAGGGGTATCCTAATACTTTTGGCAATATAGTGTATATGTATATATATACAGTTGTGTTCAAAATAATAGCAGTGTGTTGAAAAAAGTGAATAAAGCTCAAAATCCTTCTAATAGCTTTTATTTCCATGCACACAAATGCATTGGGAACACTATACATTCTATTTCATATCAAAACATGAAGAAAAATATATCAAATTTGTGTTATTCCTCTAAAAAAATTGAAGAAATGTGAATATTAGACTGTTCAAAAAATAGCAGTGTTTGTATTCTTCTTTACAATCTCAAACATTCACTATATAAACTGAAAAATGTTTGAAGATTTTGCTTTCCTTTGAATCATTTAATTAATATGTAGTTGTATAAGCACTGTTTCTGAGAACTGCTGTACATCTGTGTTGCATGGAGTCAACCGACTTCTGGCACCTGTGAAAAGGTATTCCAGCCCAGGATGATAGGACTACATTCTACAGTTCTTCTCTATTTCTTGGTTTTGCCTCAGAAACAGCATTTTGGATGTCACCCCACAATTTTTCTATTGGATTAAGTTCCAGGGATTGGGCTGGCCACTCCATAACGTCAATCTTGTTGGTCTGGAATTAAGATGTTGCACGTTTACTGGTGTGTTTGGGGTTGTTGTCTTGTTGGAACACCCATTTCTAGGGCATTTCCTCTTCAGCATAAGGCAGCATGACCTCTTCAAGTATTCTGATGTATTCAAACTGATCCATGATCCCTGGTATGCGATAAATAGGCCCAACACCGTAGTATGAGAAACATCCCCATATCATGATGCTTGCACAACCATGCTTCACTGTCTTCACAGTGTACTGTGGCTTGAATTCAGTGTTTGGGGGTCGTCTGACAAACTGTCTCCGGCCACTAGACCCAAAAAGAACAATCTTACTTTCATCAGTCCACAAAATGTTGCGCCATTTCTCTTTAGGACAGTCAATGTGCCAAATTGTAACCTCTTCAGCACATGTCTTTTTTTCAACAG
This sequence comes from Staurois parvus, assembly GCF_062004578.1. NCBI lineage: Eukaryota > Metazoa > Chordata > Amphibia > Anura > Ranidae > Staurois > Staurois parvus. The sequence goes on along the minus strand of NW_028319228.1, from coordinate 7,941,307 downwards.
TGGGACTTTGTGGGGGCTTCTTGCAGATAGCTTGGCTTCACATAGGCGTCTTCACATAGGAGTCCTTGCCATTTTGGCTATTCTTCTATTCATTCGAATGGTAGTTTTTCGCTTTCTTCCACATCTTTCAGGTTTTGGTTGCCATTTTAAAGCATTTGCAATCATTTTAGCTGAGCAGCCTATCATTTTCTGCACTTCTTTATATGTTTTCCCCTCTCCAATCAACTTTTTAATCAAGGTACGCTGTTCTTCTGAACAATGTCTGGAACGACCCATTTTCCTCAGAATTTCAGAGAGAAATGCACTGTAACCAGCATGTACAACATTTGCTGCCTTCCTTCCTTAAATATTTGCCACCTGTTTTTCAAAGAATGAATGACCTCACTAATAGAACTCCAGACTGCTATTATTTTGAACATGCCCCTTTCAATTAGTGATTCAATTACACAGAATCAGCAGCATGCATGTCATGACTGTTGGGTCTGTTGGATTTCTATTACTCTACTACACCTGCTAGTAAATTATTTTCCATGTAGAAATATCATTTCTACCAAAAACAGTGATTGATCAGGTTAGTGATGTCTGACTGCTATTATTTTGAACACAACTGTATATGTATATATATATATATATATATATCCATGCCTACCCCCTATGAGTATGTGCCAGAGCACGAAACGCATCAGGGAGGAGCTACAACGTCATGACGTCACACCGCCAAGGCTCCAGCAGGTCCAGCGGCCATCTTTTAACCACATGGTCAGTCTGTTTCTTTTGTATTGTACACCCTGTTGGAAAGCAATAAATCCCCTCTGTTAGCAATATTACGCTATGTGGCATTCTTTCTTTTGGCTTATATGAGTCCAACCATCCACAGAGCCATTTAAAGTGAGAGTTAGATGTGCTATTACCCACGGAAGACTCAGAGGGGAACCATGACTGGGCTGTGCATACCTTGAAGTTGATTTGGCTGATCTGTTTGAGACAGTTGTGTTCTCAAATGCGCTATGTAATTGCACATCTGGTGAGTGCACAGTTTTTCTATTACCGGATAAACCACCACCTGTACTGGAGATAGGAATTTGAACCACCTACCCTGTGATCTCATAAAAGGATCTTCGCGTCCATTAATCTGGACTTTTTCACTTTGATAGCACTATAGTCACCTTTGAGTGGCTCTTCTTAGAATTTATTCACTGGATCACTTATTTGGACATTTATATACGATTATCACGTGTGCATAAGTATTTTGTGCACTCTCCACTCTGCATGCTACCCTGAATTTTACCTTACCTTTATAAATCATCTTTGTTGAGAAAATACTACACTATTGGCACTTTTTTTTTGGTTCCTATGTGGAGCTATTAAACCCACAGAGAGTTCCTATGATATCCAGCATCCAGAGGAGGGAGCCCTGTATCCAGGCTGAGCGCCCGTCTATCCTTAAGGGGACCTCCGGACCCAGCAGATTCTCATATTAACCCAAGCTTGATGACCATTAACTAGAAGGAAGCTCACCATCCGTCCATCACAGATCATTACCTGGTGGTTATATACTTATATGCGCATTATCCATGCACTTTCGTTGGGTGCGCATTTCTTCCATTGATTCCAGTCACACGTTTATTGAGATATCTGCCTCATAGGAGAGCATCACATGTGCCATTTGTTGAAACCTACTTATTGATCGCATGAGCTCACATCCAGTTAGTAATTTATTGATTTATTTATTAAGCGCTGCACTTTATTATAATTAAATACTGAACTATACTGAAGCCATCTTTCTTCAGTATTCAATGTACATCTAAACCCTGTCAATAAAATACTGTATACACTTTAACATGTTAACATGATTTCAAATGTTATTTTTGGTATTTTAAATTCTACAAATTTAATAATAAAAATACCTGGTGATCCTGCAAGGCACATCCTGTTAAGTCAGCGGTTCTCAACCTGGGGGTCGCGACCCCTTTGGGGGTCGAACGATGCTTCCACAGGGGTCGCCTAAGACCATCGGAAAACACATATTTACGATGGTCTTAGGAACCGAGACACCGCTCCTCGCCGCCTCCGCCGCCGCCACCGCCGTCTCCAGGTGTGGGCGGGATGACATGCCGCCCCTGTCATCTGGACACACCTCGAGATCAATCCTCGCCTGTGATTGGCCGCTGGCACTGTAGCTCAGGAGAGGCACACAGGCGGCCAATCACCGGCAAGGAGGTGGAGCTTGGAGAGGAGGAGCCGAGCGGCACCGCGAAGATCGAGCGAGTGAAGAGGAGGAGAGCGGCCGGAGAAGGAAGACATCTGACAGGTAAGTGTCGGTACCATGGGAGAGGGAGGGAGCGAGCGAGCCCAGGCTGGAGCAGGGGTCTGCAAGGTAAGTATCATTGGTGTCAGTGGGAATAGTGCCCCATCATTGGTGTCACTAATACCAATGATGGGGCACTATTCCTCCCACTGACACCAACGATGGGACACTATTCCTCCCACTGACACCAACGATGGGACACTATTCCTCCCACTGACACCAACGATGGGACACTATTCCTCCCACTGACACCAATGATGGGGCACTATTCCTCCCCCAAATGACACCAACGATGGGGCACTATTCCTCCCCCACTGACACCAAGGATGGGGCACGATTCCTCCCCCCACTGACACCAACGATGGGGCACAATTCCTCCCCCCACTGACACCAAGGATGGGGCACTATTCCTCCCCCCACTGACACCAAGGATGGGGCACTATTCCTCCCCCCACTGACACCAAGGATGGGGCACTATTCCTCCCCCCACTGACACCAAGGATGGGGCACTATTCCTCCCCCCACTGACACCAAGGATGGGGCACTATTCCTCCCCCCACTGACACCAAGGATGGGGCACTATTCCTCCCCCCACTGACACCTATGATGGGGATGGGGCACTATTCCCCCCACTGACACCTATGATGGGGCACTATTCCCCCCACTGACACCTATGATGGGGCACTATTCCCCCCACTGACACCAATGATGGGGCACTATTCCCCCCACTGACACCTATGATGGGGCACTATTCCTCCCCCCACTGACACTAATGATGGGGAACTATTCCTCCTCCCACTGACACCAATGATGGGGCACTATTCCTCCCACTGACAGCAATGATGGGGCACTATTCCTCCCACTGACACCAATGATGGGGCACTATTCCTCCCACTGACACCGATGATGGGGCACTATTCCTCCCACTGACACCGGTGATGGGGCACTATTCCTCCCACTGATACCGATGATGGGGCACTATTCCTCCCACTGACACCGATGATGGGGCACTATTCCTCCCACTGATACCGATGACGGGGCACTATTCCTCCCACTGATACCAATGACGGGGCACTATTCTTCCTCCCACTGATACCAATGACGGGGCACTATTCCTCCCACTGATACCAATGATGGGGCACTATTCCTCCCACTGATACCAATGATGAGGCACTATTCCTCCCACTGACACCTATGATGGGGCACTATTCCCCCCACTGACACCAATGATGGGGCACTATTCCTCCCCCCACTGACACCAATGATGGGGCACTATTCCTCCTCCCACTGACACCTATGATGGGGCACTATTCCTCCCACTGATACCGATGATGGGGCACTATTCCTCCCACTGATACCAATGATGGGGCACTATTCCTCCCACTGACACCGATGATGGGGCACTATTCCTCCCACTGACACCGATGATGGAGCACTATTCCTCCCACTGATACCAATGATGGGGCACTATTCCTCCCACTGACACCAATGATGGGGCACTATTCCTCCTCCCACTGACACCAATGATGGGGCACTATTCCTCCCACTGACACCGATGATGGGGCACTATTCCTCCCACTGACACCGATGATGGGGCACTATTCCTCCCACTGACACCGATGATGGAGCACTATTCCTCCCACTGATACCGATGCCGGGGCACTATTCCTCACACTGACACCGATGACGGGGCACTATTCCTCACACTGATACCAATGACGAGGCACTATTCCTCCCACTGACACCAATGACGGGGCACTATTCCTCCCACTGACACCAATGATGGGACACTATTCCCCCCCACTGATACCAATGATGGGGCACTATTCCTCCCACTGACACCAATGATCGGGCACTATTCCTCCCACTGATACCAATGATGGGACACTATTCCTCCCACTGATACCAATGATGGGGCACTATTCCCCCCCACTGACACCAATGATGGGGCACTATTCCTCCCACTGACACCAATGACGGGGCACTATTCCTCCCACTGACACCAATGACGGGGCACTATTCCTCCCACTGACACCAATGACGGGGCACTATTCCTCCCACTGACACCAATGACGGGGCACTATTCCTCCCACTGACACCAATGAAGGGGGCACTATTCCTCCCACTGACACCAATGATGGGGCACTATTCCTCCCACTGACACCAATGATGGGACACTATTCCTCCCACTGACACCAATGACGGGGCACTATTCCTCCCACTGACACCAATGACAGGGCACTATTCCTCCCACTGACACCAATGACGGGGCACTATTCCTCCCACTGACACCAATGACGGGGCACTATTCCTCCCACTGACACCAATGAAGGGGGCACTATTCCTCCCACTGACACCAATGACGGGGCACTATTCCTCCCACTGATACCAATGATGGGGCACAATTCCTCCCAATGACACCAATGACGTGGCACTATTCCTCCTACTGCAAAATTACAGTTATGAAGTAGCAACGAAAATAATTTTATGGTTGGGGGTCACCACAACATGAGGAACTGTATTAAGGGGTCGCGGCGCTAGAAAGGTTGAGAACCACTGTGTTAAGTGTTCTCCTGAGTTGTCACCTTTTTTACATGTGCCCCTGGTTGAAATCAATTGGCTGCCAATGCACCAAATGTCCTGAACATCGGTAAAGTGCAAACTAAACAGTCAACAGTAATTAGGGTAAGATACATTAGTACTGATTAAATTTGCATTCCCAGAGTTACTAGAGATAGATTACATTACTTGTGTAACATGTATAATGGATGTAGAGCTACCTAGCTCTGGCTTTTAATAAATGTAATAAAACAAGGTAACAGAACATTTCATTGTTTTAGTGCATAAGATCGATTAATGATTTTCATACAGAAATCTAAGCTCATATTTTTCTAGAACTCTGCTACTTGATCCTTAACACTGCTAAAACTTGCATTATGTAATTTTCTCAGCGAGTTATTTCCTCCTTAGTCTGGAACATAAAATACTTTTTCTGGTAATGTGTCACGTTGACATTTTCAATATACTTATTTGGTGAAAATGCACATAATTAAATAATCAAATCCATTTTGTCAATTGTGCTCTTGGGTGCACAATTTTAATAAGCAGTCTTTTTTAACCACATAAAATGGGTGTTGTTTTCTTACATTAGTGTTATATACTTTTAAGAAAGAACTTAAAAAATAATTTTATTTAAAGTGGACCTGAATTCAAAAAAGTGAAGACCTGCTGTTTTAGAGGAAAATGGACATGTTAATTATGCCTAAGCAGTACATGGAAAGATTTACCTTGTACCTTGCTCTCCGTCTGAAAAACAGCAGCACAAATCCTGTGTCTATGCACTTCTGTGCCATCAGCCTCATCACTGTATATCTGCATTGTGAGATTTGTGACCTTTGATTACTAGTCTCATGAGATTTACAGTGAGATTTGACAATGTAATTACTGTGCTGCTCACTATTTTCTTTGCTAGGGAGTAGGAATGAGCTAAACTGCCCTGAGTTCAACAAACTTCAAAGAATTTCAAATGCCGAACCAGAACCCCACTGAAATCAATAAGAGCCAAATCTGCCAAAAATGCCCATTTTATGGGCTAATAGACAAGGGAGTGTAGAAAATAGCATAGGGGAAGGGGTGAGCGCTGCCCTGGGGAACATGTCCTAATGCTGAAAAAGCTCTTAACAATTCCATTCAGCCAGGAGCAGTGATTTGTTTTTAATGCTTAAAGTGAAACATTAACATTGTAGAGATCTGTGTGCTGTTTTTTTATTTTGTCTTTGTAAATGTAACTTTTGCTGTAGCATAACCTACAGCGAGCAGGAAAAAACAATCACAGAACCCCCTGAAAATGCATACTAGACCCTTTGAGTATGGTAAGGATTTCAGGGGTTACCATACACAAAAATCATCAGGTCACCCATGAAATCCATACCAGATTGTTTGTTTTTGGTTCTGGTATCAATCTCCGAGGACCTTAAGTATTTTATTTGTGTATATTCTCCCCCAATACATAGCAGACCTGCTGAGTATGGTATGGGTTTTAAGGAGGATCTCCACACAAAAATAGGTCTGAATCATACCAGGGCACATGCCCTCAACATGGAGAGGTACCTTGGACAATGGCCTCTTTCTATCAACCCTGGACAGTGGTTATTGGTAAAAAGACAAAGCAAGAGCACACCGGCCTAGCACATTATCCCAAAAAGATTTATTGTATTGAAGATAAAAACATACTCACAAACATGTGTTGACAATTTGCATATCTAATGACAGCAACTTGGTGCAATCAAGGATAGGGGCCAATAGACCCTGACGTCTAGATGAGAGCCATCCCAGGGCCAAATTACAGCTGAAGCATTTTGAGTGCAACCCTATTCCTCAGAGGCATAAGAACAGGATCCTACTAGCATCTTATATCCCCTGATGTCCCCTGATGTCTCTGACAGATGACCAAAAACTCCTCCCACCTTAAAGGGGGTTGAGTCAATATGTATACATGAAGACCACATTAAATATATGTGTAGTATGATGAATAATATATAATATAAGGATCATCATAGAAATACATGTTAAAACACATCTCTATAGTGTTACATTGCTTGAAGCCGTTGCATTGAGATATGTGGCTGTCCATAATAAGTGATAAACCTGTGTGTGTCTGTGATTCTTCCTTTTCACATACCAAACTCTCCCTGGACTGAGGTGAGAGCAAAAGGGGTAACCAGGTCTGGATAGGTGAATGGGAGAAACTTGCAGACCCCCAGCAGCTGTCAGGAAGGCATGGAACGCAAGCCATCATCGGGACTGGAAGCCCGGACCGGAAGTGCATTCCAGTGATCACTTCCGGTGCCAAACAACAAAATTTCTGGTTTTGGGGCCATAATAGAATGGATCATTTATCTGGATCCTTAGTATGCAACTATACGTGCATAGTATGTGTTTTCGACATTGCATGTATTTGGTCCTATGTGCATATATTGCTATCAACAGCTGCAGCAGTAACCTTTTCTTGCTACTGTATATAGCATTTAAGTGCTAGATCTTCCTACTTTTAGTATCAAAGATTCATATATACATAATATTTGAATCCATTTTGGATGATCATTGGGATGGCTCTCATCTAGACATCAGGGTCTATAGGCCCCTATCAGTCATTGCACCAACTGGCTATCATTAGATATGCGAATTGTCATCACATGTTTGTGAGTATGTTTTTATCTACAATACAATAAATCTTTTTGGGATAATGCACCAGACAGGTGTGCTCTTGCTTTGTCTTTTTGCAGTTTTGTCTGAACTATCCCAGTCGTCTGCAAGAGCAGCAAGGCTTGGTCTGTCCATTGGTCATCCTGATACACACACTCATTGGAGCTCAATCAGGATCACTGCCTTCAGTCCTCCACACTTATGCACAGGAGACATTCTTATTCTTACAGTGGTTATGGGTGTCTGTAAGCAGGGAACTTATCAGAATCTGGAAGCCAACTTTAATAGTAAGGGGCCCCCAGATACTGCCCCCCACATACATAAGTATGAGGTACCTCCCAAAAAAATGATGTCACCTAAAAATAAAGACACCCAAATACATGACAATTCTTGACAATGACAATTCTTACTTAAGAAAACAAATTCCACAAACATCTCCCTCATTGTAAATCCATTGTGAATCATGGCACCCGCTTGCCAAAAAAATCCCTGAAGACCCAGCACACAGAACTTATCCTGAGAGTTCCACTAGCTAAATGAAAGCTTATTGTATTTGTGTGTTATAATATATTTTTGTCCTACTTCATATTTTGCATCTCATCCTCACTCTTGAAGATGTGGAGCTAAATTCCCTAAAACACTTTGAGGGCCAGTCCCCATCCCAGTCTAATATCGTAATAGTGTTTCAACTGACGATGTAACTACGTATAATGGAGGTGTGATATACCCTCTGGATGAGCCTTATATACTTTCAATGTCAGCTATATATTGTGATAAATTATCTTTTTATGATACATTTGTGTGGGTATCTTAAAAGTCCACTGGGTGCTTTCCGTTGTTTTTCATATACTCTATAACTAGGATTTTTGTGAATGAGTAGGGGTACTATGAGGGGGCCGTATCTGGGGGCCACTTATTTTTTAAAAGGGCTTCCAGACTCTGTTAAAACTGTGGCCATGAGGCCAGGGTTGTGGGAAAGAGCCCCCCCCCCGGCAAAGTACGCCCCTATGCTGCTATGCTGAGGACATATAGCCTGACATGGTTCGGGGGATGTGGGCACATGTTTGTCCATTCCATTTCCTGGTCTGCCAGGCTGCATGCTCAAGTTTGTTCCAGCCACTTTATTTACAAACAGAAGTAAGCGGCTGGGAGCTGTCATTTACAGGCATTTTTTGCTTTGTAAATGCTTTTGCTGTAGTAGGTTGTATACATCATACTGTATAGCTGTTCCACTTCACAGGCAAGTTAATGGAATCTCCTAGGCATGTTATTTAAAGTAATCTTGCGATTTTAATGTTTTCCTTTAAGTATTACTATTGCTGAACCCTGCCAAAAGGAATTTTTACAACTTGCTTTAGTACAGTACCTAGCCCCCTCCATGCCATTTGTTTGACAATCCCTTGCCTATTAGCCATGAAAATGTTTTCTAACATTCAGCTCCCACTGATTTCAGTGAGGTTTGGATTCAGCACCTAAACTTTAGTAATGGTGTGTGAAAAAGCTCCAAATTGGCTCCAGGTTCATTTGGCTTATCCCATTCTAAGATGTACTTTTATGTACATTGTACCACTTTTGTAAGGATGCTTTGACACATACTCAACATATACTCAACTACAAACAATGTACTGCGTACCGATGATAGCGCAGTAATCTGACAATGTTTTTCTTTCTGGAAGAGGGTGAAAAATGGGGAAAAAGGGGGAGATTTGCCTACAATCAATGTTATGCTTACAGCATTGTGGCATGATGATTAGCACTGCATACTCTAGTATACTTTACAGTATTAAGGTGATGTAACAGTAGATTAAAGTGCTACTAAACCCATGACCCCACACTCACTATCTAGTCTTCCATGGTACACAGAACACAGAAATGCAATTATTTTAGTAAATATAAACTTCTAAATACCTTTTCTCATCAGCAGCATATAGCAGTCTTGTGACTTCTATCAGTGTCTCCTCTGACTGTCCTATGAGGCTGCATAACCCCTGACCCTGTGTCCAGACTGTGCTGATTGGCCCTGTGCTGATCACAGACCCTCTCTAGCAATACATACCAAATAGAGCATGTGCAGACTTGCCACTGCTGCTCTAACTATGGCGGATGGACAGGGGACAGCAAAAGAAGCAAAGGATCAGAGAAGACAGCATCAAACAGCTTTTTTACACAATGCAGAGGATTAACCCCTTAGGTTCCACCGTAAGTATAACAAGCATGCTTTACTGCATATACAGGCTGATTTTACTGTTGTGGGTGTAGTAACACTTTTACTGGTTTCTAGCTAAATTAGTCCTATAGGGATTTGATTGGTACCATACAATTAAGCTACTAGCAAGAGAAATGTGGTCATTGGTAGTCATGCAATGTATGAATTTCTTCTTTTATTTGCTATTTGTTACTGTACATACAGCTGGGACAATTTCTGATGGAAGCTGTTACGTGGGACTGAGCAGTTTGGGGATGAGTGTCTGGAGTGGAGCAGTAGATCCATTTCACATGATTTATGATTGGTGGCAGTTGTATGCCACACATTACACACACACACACACACTGTAATAATATGTCAGTTCATATTTGACAAATACACGACTTGTAATATTTTCGTACTGTGATGCAAAGATTAGTTATTTTAGCTCTGGTATCTGAAACCATGAGCAAAATTACACACCAGATAAAAGATTTTGGCATTCCAGTCTCTATGCATGTGACTGAACTATGCATAGCATTCATAAGGGACCTGTGCTATCTTTAGCAAAATGAAATGGTTCAGCTCTTAGTATCTTAATTAGATGTTTTAGACGTTAAAATTGGAAATCTGCAGCTAATTTATTTATATCATACACAGAGAATATTTTATTAGGGTTATTAGTTGATTCATAAGAGCTATTGTGGATGGTTTCTATACATAGGAGACTGGAAAACCTGCAATCAGCACAGAGTAGGGATAATTTGTACTCTTCATGTGACAACTAGAAATATGGTAAACGATTCTAATTTATTAAGCACAATCAAGGTTCTTGAGAAAAATGAGCAGGAAAAATAAACTTAGGGTAAAGCAGTTTCTGTACAAAAATTAATTCAGCGGTGGAACATTTCTGCTGTTAACTTATTACCGTGTCAACACATTTTTAACTAAATGTCCTTTGGTTTATGAAAATATATCTACACCCAAAAATAATATGCGTTTCTACTACTGTATGTCCTTATATTTATTGGAAACTATTTGCTGATGTGATCTTCGTTTCTAAAGGATTTTGTTTCTTATTTGCCATTAAAATATTTCTTATATAGATCTGTAGTACACACATGCACAACTAAATCTCAGGCTCCCCTTCCACATTGTATTTTGGCTAAAGAATACTTTCTGGGCTACACTACACTGGAGATCAAGGGCGTAGAGGTTTTACCACCAGCCGCCATTGGAATGCTAACTTTACAGTCTGCATTTTTAACTCAGACTGCAGAGTTTTACAGGCAGTGCCGCCTGCCAAACTCACTGGCAAGGTCCTCCAATGTTAACTTGCCATTCAGTCATTAAAGCGGAGTTCCACCTGGAAAAAAAAAAATAAAAGTCAGCAGCTACAAAAACTGTAGCTGCTGACTAAAATACAGACACTTACCTGTCCCTCGGTCCAGGGGTGTCCTCACAACCACTGGTTTCACCGGTCATCTTCTCTCCCTGGCGCCGGCATCTTCAGCAATACATACCAAATAGAGCATGTGCAGACTTGCCACTGCTGCTGCCAGATGGACTGGGGACAGCAAAAGAGGCAAAGGATCAGAGAAGACAGGATCAAACAGCTTTTTTATACAATGCAGAGGATTGTGACAGTTTGTGGCTCCACAGCCGGGTGCCCACTGCGCAAGCGTAAGAAGCGCTGCACTTTGTGAATGGCCCCGTAGTCTTCTGGGACCTGTCACGTGTCCCAGAAGACTACAGGGAGGAAGGGTAGGCGGACATCTTCCGCTTCTGATTGTCTAGGCGATCGCAGCAGAAATGGGAGTGGGTACCTATCAAATTCGGGTACCCACTCCCCAAAGGTGCCAATCATTAATGGAGAGCTGGGGACAAAGGCTTAAAGCGGAACACTTCACCTTTTAGGTGGAGCTCCGCTTTAAGTAAAAAAGTAAAACAGGCACCATGACTGCCTGCCAGCTGCTGCTATTCAAGACTCTGAAAAGCAGTCTACTGTGGGTTGCTTTTCAGAGGGTAGTAAGCATTATCACCAGTGTGAAAGAACCCTTAAGCATGCATAGAAGTTTAGAGGAGTGGCTGTCAGATTTTCCTGTGATGTCACTGACTCAAAGATATTGTACAGAAGAAGAAGTTTCAAGGCTTGCATGCGGGTAGCCTCTCATTTGTAAACTATAGACAAAATTCTATGCATACTGTATGTAGGAGCGCACAGCCTGTTGTCTCTGATGAGAAGTGAAATACTGCCCAACAAATCAGCCTTTGCCCGGCATATACATGCAGAAATAAGAAGATACTGGTTGCACAGCACTGCGGAACTTATTCCAAATGAAGAGTATTCAATAATCCATAATAGAAAGTACAGTACAGGAACAAACAAGCTGTATGTTGACGCGTCTCATACAAATATGTGCTTATTCATACCAGCATATACATAATATTGATGGGGGTCAATTGGCTTTAAGTTATATAGAATATAGTTATCATTTAAAACCATCAGATATAAAAACTGTCTAATGCAGCTATATATTGTATTTTCATGTAGAGACAGAAAAGTCGTTTGCATGCAGACATAAGGCATCAACTGGTACCTGTAGGATCACAATGCTAATTGTAACTGGTAAAGTGGGTAAATGTTTTCCTGTAAGACTAACTCCAGACAGTTATAAAAAAATTACTATGAATACACTAACATATTTATTTAAAAATTATATATTTTTCCAATAACCTTAATATACATATCCGAATTTGATTACATTTTAGCCTGTTGTACAGCAGCACTCAGACTGGGAGAGGGAGGGGCAGCACTTGGGGCCAGTTAAGTGTTCTGAACACACACATGTGCTGACAAGGAACATTATAACAATGAAAAACAGAGGGGTGACCCTCTGTCTGTTGATCTTTCACTGTCATATCACAGGCTTGGGAAAGGGTAGTGAAGCAAATCTGGTGCTTAACTGCAGTGAAGAGAAGTCAGGATACTGGGCTGGCTAAGTGGTGTGGTAAGGCTGCGCCTGGCCGCAAGTAAAGCAGTTTCCATATGTATGTTTCAATCGCATATTTAGTTGTTTGCCTGGAGTTCATCTTTAAAGTGTAACTCCACCTTTGCTGGGAAAAAAACAACCCTGATAACTTAAATACATTCTAAGGACTTTAGCAAACTTCATTGTAGAGTCCTACCTGCCAATTGCATTGGAGCTCACATACAGATTTCTTTCACTCTCTAATTTTTGCAGCCTTTTCCCACTTACTGAGTGCTAAGTGGAACGGTCTTCTGCTATAGTAACATGATTGATCCCAGTATTGTAATAAAAGAATAGCCTTAGGACTGAGGCAATCCCATGGCCAGGACATTTTTGGGAGATGTCTGTACAACAACCATTTATTTGCCAGTTATAGAAAATCACAGCTGGCTGAAGATTTAAAGTGCTTGTAAAGGCTCAAGGCTTTTTACCTTCACGCATAGAAGGTTTTTTACCTTCAGGCATAATACTTATCTAAGCCCCCTCTCAATCCAGCGATGTGCACTGGAGTCTTGACTGTCCCAGGACTCACTCTCCTCATTGGCTGAGACAGCAGCAGGAGACATTGGTTCCCACTGCTGTCAATAACAGCCAGTGAGCCAATGAGAATAGAGAGGGGGTGGGACCCAGCCACTGCTCCGTGTGTATGGGGAGTGCGCATGCTTAGGTGCCCCCATAGGAAGCTGCTTGCTGTGGGGGCACGCAACAGGAGGGAGGGGCCAGGAGCGCTGGTGGGGGACCCGAGAAGAGGGCTGCTCAGTGCAAAACCACTGCACAGAGCAAGTAAGTATAGACATGTTTGTTTTTTAAATGCCTTTAGAATCACTTTAACTAGAATGGCATTTTAACACAAAGTAACAAAAAAAGGATATTTACATTTTTGTGGCACCCTCCTAGAGTAGGTTACTTATGAGGTCAAGGTAGATTAAATCTTTTTGGCTCCTCTGTAGCCAGTGGAGCAGACTGTTATTCTTTTTGGCTGTTCTGGGTCTCACAGGCTGCAGGCTCAACTACTTCCCCCTACTTTCTAGTAGGTTCTAGAATGTAGTGAGCTGGAAGAGACCCTGAAGTTGGATATTTATTGGACTCTAGCCAATTCCTGGGTAGGTGTGCCCAGAAGGTGGAGAGAGAGACCATAAATAGTCTGAGCAGTATGGTTCTTTGTCCTGCAGGAGGAGAATTCAGTTTGAAGGGCTGCTGCCCTTCTTGGCGGGTTAGCTGAAGCCTGCAAAGAGCTAATCAAGGTCCCAGCTTAGAGGGAGTTGGGGGGCCTACTGCATAGAGTTGATTGAGGTCCCCACTCAGGAGGAGCTGGGGTGGGCTATTGTTCCTGGAAACAATTTTTTTGATCCAAGTCAAGGGGGTACACTGAGGTTCCAAACCTGGAGTTTGTCAGTGTCTAGCTAGTATTGAACAGGATGTATCCAAGTATCTGGAGACACAGTAAGTAGAAACCCCAAAATGGGATTCCAGTGACTGTCTGCTGTTTAACTCCTTGTGTGACTGTGCGTAGTGCTGCTATAATGGGGATTTGCCCTGCTGGGAATCCCAGAAATGTTTATGCCTCTAGTGTCTGCTAAGAGGTTGGGTGCCCCTGTAGGAGAGTAGACAGAATAGAGAGAGAGTCCTCCAAATAGATTATGCACTAAGTTCTGGAGAATTCTAAAGCTTCCCTGCTCCCTATCCAAGTTTAACAGCAATAAAAAAAAATAAAAAGACACCCACTGCCTGGTTATTATGAGAGACTGTGCAAGTGATGTGTGTCTAACTGCCTGTGAACCCGGAAGGGACTAGAACCTAGGACAAAACAGCGGGACCAGTCAGGGGGTTGGTGCTGCATTTTGTAATGTAGAGTGGCCTCTATAAAACATTTGCCAAATACCTACTGCTACTAAACTTCATCTGAGTCTCACTCAGTGAGAAAGAAAGAAAGAAAGAAAGAAAGAAAGAAAGAAAGAAAGAAAGAAAGAAAGAAAGAAAGAAAGAAAGAATTGCATTGTGGGAAAAAATTAATTTCAGACCATTTACCTGTATGGACATTCAATATTAAATTTATATTTGTTACATGATTTTATTTACAAAATGTATTCAGCATTAAGCAATGTAATGCACATAAGCCATGTGTGGAATAAACTTCATAACCATATCATAGTCATCAATGTGTACTTACTGATGGCGTTTTATTCCCTAATCATATTTTCCTTAAGGTTAAATCAAACAGAATTTGACAATGTTCTCAACCATATGTTTTCTATTTCTGTTCACATATCTGTGGAGATTTACAGCTTTCTTTTTTTATCTTATTCTTATCCTGCGGTTACAAAGGTACTCATGGATTGAGAAATTGCAAAGTGTTGTAATGTTTGTTTTCCCCATGTAGCTGCAAGCAATACACGTTACTCCATTCCATCAATTTTTCTCTTTGTCAAGGTTAGATATATTGGCACATGTCTTAAATAAGGTAGTTACTTTTGTTTCCATGCTCTCATTCAACATTATATCTAGTAAAGAGAGATATGCAAACCAGTTAAAGTGAAACTGTCCTGGTCTAAAACATACAGTCATGGCCGAAATTGTTGGCACCCTTGATATTTCTCCAGGAAATCATGTATTTCTCACGAAACGTATTGCATTAACACATGTTTTGCTATACACATGTTTATTCCCTTTGTGTGTATTGGGACAAAACAAAAAAAGGGAGGAAAGAAAGCAAATTCGACATAATGTCACACAAACCTCCAAAAATGGGCTGGACAAAAGTATTGGCACCCTTTCACAACTGCGGATAAATAAGAATGTTACAAGCATGTGATGCTCCTGTAAACTCACCTGGGGCAAGTAACAGGTGTGGGCAATATAGAAATCACACCTGAAAGCAGATAAAAAGGAGAGACGTTCACTTAACCTTTGCATTGTGTGTCTGTCTGTGCCACACTAAGCATGGACAACAGAAAGAGGAGACGAGAACTGTCTGAGGACCTGAGAACCAAAATTGTGGCAAAATATCAACAATCTCAAGGTTACAAGTCCATCTCCAGAGAACTAGATTTGCCTTTGTCCACAGTGCGCAACATTATCAAGAAGTTTGCAACCCATGGCACTGTAGCTAATCTCCCTGGTCGTGGACGGATGAGGAAAATTGATGAAAGATTGCAACGCAGAATAGTCCGGATGGTGGATAAGCAGCCCCAAACATGTTCCAAAGACATTCAAGCTGTCCTGCAGGCTCAGGGAGCATCAGTGTCAGCGCGAACTATCCGTCGACATTTAAATGAAATGAAACGCTATGGCAGGAGACCCAGGAGGACCCCACTGCTGACACAGAGACATAAAAAAGCAAGACTACAGTTTGCCAAAATGTACTTGAGTAAGCCAAAAGCCTTCTGGGAAAACGTCTTGTGGACAGATGAGACCAAGATAGAGCTTTTCGGTAAAGCACATCATTCTACTGTTTACCGAAAACGGAATGAGGCCTACAAAGAACAAAACACAGTACCTACGGTAAAATATGGTGGAGGTTCAATGATGTTTTGGGGTTGTTTTGCTGCCTCTGGCACTGGGTGCCTTGACTGTGTGCAAGGCATCATGAAATCTGAGGATTACCAAAGGATTTTGGGTCGCACTGTAGGGCCCAGTGTCAGAAAGCTGGGTTTGCGTCCAAGATCCTGGGTCTTCCAGCAGGACAATGACCCCAAACATACGTCAAAAAGCACTCAGAAATGGATGGCAAAGAAGCGCTGGAGAGTTCTGAAGTGGCCAGCAATGAGCCCAGATCTAAATCCCATTGAACACCTGTGGAGAGATCTTAAAATTGCTGTTGGGAAAAGGTGTCCTTCCAATAAGAGAGACCTGGAGCTGTTTGCAAAGGAAGAGTGGTCCAAAATTCCGGGTGAGAGGTGTCAGAAGCTTATTGATGGTTATAGGAAGCGACTGATTTCAGTTATGTTTTCCAAAGGGTGTGCAACCAAATATTAAGTTAAGGGTGCCAATACTTTTGTCCAGCCCATTTTTGGGGTTTTGTGTGACATTATGTCATATTTGCTTTTCTGCCTCTGTTTTATATTTGTTCCAATACATACAAAGGGAATAAACATGTGTATAGCAAAACATGTGTTAATGCAATACCTTTTTTGTGTGAAATACTTGATTTTCAGGAAAAATATCAAGGGTGCCAACAATTTTGGCCATGACTGTACGTAAGCAATGGCATACCAATAGCTATAGCAGCTCATGCAGCTGCTATGGGGCCTGGCGGTGAAAAAAGGGCTTGCTAGGGGGGCTGTGTTCATGTGAAGATAAAATATATCAATCATAGTTTAACCACTGTCTATTAAGGATTACAAGTGTTACTATTGAGACTGACCCTGTACCCCACGTGACAATTCCAATTAAAAAGAATTGACCCCCAGTGTACAGGAACAGACTTCAGAATAATTGTCACTAGTCAAAGATCCTCTTTTCAGGCCTTGCAGTAAGGAAAATGTATTTAGTTCTTTTAGTAGTGTAAATGTATTGCCCTTGGAATGTCTGGTCATCCCAACCAGCACTGAAATTAACTCTGCATGCCTAACACAGTCTTCTCCAAGCTGTAGAAATCCCAGAGCGCCTCCTCAGTTAAAAAGGGATTTTTGTTAATAGTTCTGCAAAACGCATAGTTTAAAAAGGTTTGTATAAGTGTTATAGAGTAATTGTGTGCAGAGTACTAACAATTAGGTCATAATATAAAATACTGTGATGGTCATTATTATGGCTGTAGCAGAATGCCCATTTACTCAACATGCTCAGATGCTGGCTCAAGCCTCTTTAAGTCATTTTCCCACAACTCCCTGGGTTATTGGATATGCCCAGGAAGTATATATTCTTTAGTTTCCTACCCTCAGCAGCTCAGAAAAAAAAAACACACTTGATGTGGCAGGGGTAACTGGGAAAGTGATCTGCAGCCATGTGAGAAGTCCTCTACTGTCAGAATCGATGTGGGGGCAGTGGGGCTGGAGCCTGATACCACACATCTTTTACAGAAGACCCAGCTATTGTGAAGACTTCACTGTGAGGGGCACTCTTTATGAGAATAATCTCAAGTAGCTGTGTTCTGAACTGTTTTACTGAAGAAGTGATTCTCAGTATGACTCTCTATCATGGGCGGACTGACAACTCACGGGGGCCCCTGGGCAATAGGGGATCATAGGGCCTCTGTGTCCTTGCCCAAACTCAAAAAAGCCTATGAAAAAGGTACCAGGGGCATCTCATGGGGCCCCCTACTGACCCTGGGCCCTTGGGCAGTGCCGAGTTTCCAAATGGTCAGTCCGCCCCTGCTCTCTATTGTTATAGAGTCACATAGAGACTGCTATGCAGTCACATGTTGATTGAGTCACAGAGACACTGTTATGAAGAGTGCGTGTTTGTGCAGCTTTTATATGTGTGTGCAGCCTTCACTATTCTGCACTATATACATGTTTTTGCCATCCTTAACCATTTTGCATTGTTGATTCTAACTGTGCAAAGTTTTAGTAAACTGCAAGTTACAGTTGCTCTCTGTCTGATCATGCAACTAGTTACCTTTTTTGCAAAACTGCTACCACAACTCTGGGTTTTTTCCTTTATACTGAATACTATACCACCTCTTTCAGCACTTGCTTGCTGTAGTAGTGGATAGGGTGAAAGGGCTTAGAATTTACACTGAGGCCACGAGATCTAAAATACTGAAAAACACTAAGAAGGTACTGAGGACAGAGTAGTTAGCTACTAAACCATTATAATCTACTTGTACTGATATCCCCTATTACCTGACCACTTTTGTCCACAGCACTGGTCCCTGGTAATGTCTTGATTATTCTGACAGCTATACTGCTACCTGTCTCCAATATAGATACTGTATGTTTGGATCAATGGAAGTGGCTAGGAGGCCCCATCAACATTTTTCTATGGGGCCTCATGATCTGTAGTTATGCCCCAGGTTCTTAGGTAATATCAGTGTCAAAGTGTAGGTATCAATCCCTATGTCCTGGAAAAGCCTTCCTGTATCCCAGGCTTAGGCTGTACATGCAAGTCTGATTTCTGCTAATCGTATAAGGAGACAAAAGGAGTGTAATTCACACAAGCCATGTATGGAATGAATGTTTAAACCATATAACATATATACAACATCAGGTTAAACATTTGATTAGGGAAATCTGTGAAAAATCCCAAAAGGCTTGTCCTGCATAGGTGCCCAGTAATGGTAAGTTTACATGCCAATGAAATATGTTAGGAGAGCTCATGTTTTCAGAAAGGGTTCATTTTGTTAGATTAAACACCATATAATGCATTTCAAGATTATCGGTTACTTCTTCAGATAAGGTGTGCCATAACACTTCCATTAGTGCTGAAGGCTTTGCTATAGACAATGAAAAGAGACACTCTGCAGTACTAGCCTTTTGAGAGATTCACATTTTTCCTGTGTATATAGAACTACACCACACTATATTGGGTTCTGTTTTAGCTTTTCTTTGCTTTTCTTCTTCGCTCTAATCTTCCAGATGGCAAAAAACCCCATAAAAGTTTAAAAACTATAACATTTACCCCAAACCTTACAGTTTCCCCTTAAGATTAATAAAGATTTTTTTTTTCCAGAATATACAGTAGAAGCAGCAACTTACAACCTAAGGCTGGCCATAGATTTAATTTCCTTCCACTTCCACTAAAGAAAGAAAATCACTTGAAAATCACTCATGGCTCCCGCAGCGCTATTGTGTTTTGCCAGTAATTGGATGTTGTGACGGAGGTTAGGCAGGACATAACACACAGAGCAGGTGGCCAACGCAAACAGCTTTATTGAGACAAAAAATGACAGTCACTCAATGGAGAAATTGCAGGGAGGGTGACCTCATCAGTAGGGGGACAGCAAGGAGGGGCTAAAACACTTGTAGTCCAGTACCAAGAGCGCAGGAAAAGTCTCTGTAGCAGATTGTAATCCAACAGAAGGGATAGGGGGTAATCCCAGGAACAGTTCAGGTAAAACAGGGGAAAGCATATGCTCACGGATCCGACAGGTTGCTTGGTCTCCTAGGGATAGAAAGTAAGATACAGGTACCTGTTGGGGTCAGAAATAGGCAAGTGGTCTCTCCCCTTTGAGCTGGGGGTCTTGGGCAGCTGGCAGGCAATCTCCCCCCTATGCTGGGGTCTCAGGCAGCTGGCAGGCAATCTCCCCCCTATTCTGGGGTCTCAGGAAGCTGGCAGGCACTCTCCCCCCTGTGCTGGGGTCTCAGGCAGCTGGCAGGCAATCTCCCCCCTTTGAGATGGGGTCTCAGGCAGCTGGCAGGCAATCTCCCCCAGGCTGGGGTCTTTGCAGAGTCTAGCCACGAGGGTCCCGCTGCAGCTGGGCTCCCTCGATGGCTGTGCAGTGGAGAAGGTGACCGGAGCGCACGGCATCAGCTTCTTAAGCTGATGCAGGACGCTCTCCGGTCGTCTTGGCAACCGGGGCAGGCCGGAGCTGGTGTGCCTTGTCGCCTGGCAATGAGGCACACCCACTGGACACGGCCCACGCTTCTCTTTGTCAAGGGACATCCACAAGCGTGGGAACTTCCCGTGCCCGCGCTGCGGATGACAGGGCTGGGGTGGCGTCAGCCTGAGCCACAGCCCGGAACATCCCCGCAGGAGATTCACACCTCTCCGCGTATTAAAGAGAGAATTAAGCAGAATTAATAATTGGCAGGGCCCTTATACACTGACAGATGTCAAAAATTCTGACAGGCTGGCTGTACCCAAGTTCATCAATGGAATGACTTGGGTACAGTCAGCCTGCCCATGCAGGGATTGAATCTCAGCCGATCCCTGCTGAACCATCCAAATTTTGATCCATGTATCAGCGGTTTCATGGAACAAGTTGAAAAGCTAACAGGCGTATAACATTTTTTCCTTCAGGTTTTGATGCAAGATTTTATTCTGGACCCTCTTTGACCCAGCAATGTTTAAAATGCCCTACACCACCCCATTAAGTCACTACTGAGGCAAAATTATTCCAGCATGACCTTTCTCCTTCCCCTAAGTATGGTATGTGCTCCTGCCCTCTGACTGAAAAAGAGGACAGAAGCAAACTATATACTTTTTATTACTAGAAGTATACATGTCTGTGCTCTCTGTAATATGACGTTCAGCTGCTTGACCCATGGCAACTTATTAGGCAGAAATACCCTACAGGTCTCTTAGAAGCAAGGCCTGGTAATAAATTCCACTCTTGTCAGTATGCCACTAGAAGTTGATAATGAAAAAAGGGTACAAGGTAAAGAAAATCAACAATGAAAAACATCTGCAACCTTTCACTTCTTCTAAAACTGGAAAGGAAGTGTATATCAACGATGACAATAAACAACAGAATCTATTTTAAAAGGTGTGACAACACCAAAGCAAAAATATAGACTTATATTCTTTGTCAAGATGAAAGGCCAATGTCAAAAAAGAAATAATATGTTATACTATATTTTCCAATGAAGAAAAAAAAAAAGAATAAATTATACAGCAGCCCCTAAGAAAAACACCTTGGACTTTCATTCAGTAGCATAGTGGGGATTTATTTAGCAAGTAGGGTTAAACTTGCTTTCTATCTTCCTGGTGTCTAGTATTTTTCTTGTATTTGTGCACACTTACAACTGATCTTTTGAAATACCCGTACCTACTACTTACGGGAGTCAGAACCTGCAGTAATGGTTACTAACTGTGGAATTTTATTAAAGCTGCTCTGTGCTCCCCCTTTCAGGTATTGATCAGCATTCCATCCCTGACTTTCTTTGGGAGCTGCAAAGGGAAGTTATGGAAGATTTCCCCATTCTGCTTTGTGGTGCACTAATAGAGCTTTGAGTCGACCATGTAGCAGCTTTGTATAAAACTGTATCTAAAAGCCTAAATGTTTTTCTTTTTCATTTTGAATCGAAAAAGTAATTGTTAAATTATATATGTTTTCCTTCCCCTTTTGTCATCTGTGTCCCATTTAGAAGAGTTCCCTTTACTCACCATGAGTGTGGTAACAATTACAAGCAACAGAGGGGGACAGACAGTAGGGAAATTCTCTGTGATACAAGGTTTGCAATGAAATTGTACCTGTTCATGGTTCTCCAAACAGGCTACGTCTTTGGCTGCTAGGATGCAAGCAGACACATAGATTTACTAAAACCGGAGAGTGCAAAATGTTGTGCAGCTCTGAATAGAAACCAATCAGCTTACAGGTTTAATTATCAAAAATTTATTTAACAAGCGGAAGTTAGAAGCAAATTGGCTACTATGCACAGCAACACCAGATTCTGAGTGCTCCAGTTTTAGTAAATTTATCCCAGAATGAAGTACACCACTTGCTTTCTATCAACCAAGGACACTGTGTGGGCTGGCCACTTGCCTACTAGCAATTGATGGATAAAAAACATTGGGTTCCTCCTGGGTTTTACATTGGGTTCCTCCTTTCAGTCCATACCAGACCCAATTTAGGATAAGGGTCTAGTATAGATATTGAGAGGAATCCTGGCTGCTTTGTACAAACAGAGGGCTGTGGCCAGGAAATGTTATTTATCAGCAATTTAAATTGTATATTTTTTGTTTGGAAATGTCACTTTTGCTTTACTGCGTCATACAGGTGCATCATTTCATGTGCAGGTTTAAAACATCCCTCAAGCATGTTATTTAAAAGAACTGTGGAGTTTATTTAATAAAGTTGGACAGCAAAAACTCAGACTCATTTCTGCATAGAAACCAATCAGCTTCTAACCTCAGCTTGTTCAATTAAGCTTTGGCAATAAAACCTGGAAGCTGATTGGTTTCTATGCAGAAGTGAGCCTGATTTTGCACTCTCCAGTTTTACATTGGTACTTGTTCCACGGGACCCATCTTCCTTATGCTCCTTTTTGACAATCCCTTGCCTATTGACCTAGTAAATTACTTTGTTGACAAAGTGAATGAAGCTGGCTGGGAAATGTAATTTAGCGATCAATGGTATTTTTTTTTCTCCTTTGCTTTACTACATACTACAGGTGTGTCACTTCACAGACAGGTTTAAGGCATCCCCAAAGCATGTTATTTAAAGGAATTTTTTATTTTCAATGTTTCACTTTAAGCCTTATCAAAAGAGCTGAACTCTGCCAAACTGTATTTTTTTAAACATTTTTTAGTGCCCATTTTCTCATGCCTTTTGTTTGACAATCTCTTGCCTATCAATTTTGACAATGGAAAAAACTAATTTTCAATAATTTCCTCCCAATTAATTCAATTGGATTCACATTAAGGGTAGTAATTGGTTGATTTTTGGCCATGTTCGCTAAACATGTCTGTGTATCAAACCCCATCAGATTGGCCCATAACTAAGACTAGCCATACATTATACAATTTTCTTGAGAATGTTGCTTTAGATTTACCAAAAACCATATAATATGAGGTCAACCTAAACAACACTCTTAATGGTATCCAATTAGGTAAGCCCTTGCACTACATAGTTGAAGGTAAATCTAAAGGAAATTGGGCAGAAATTGGACAGAAAATTGTATAGTGTACAGCCAACCTAACAGACAAAATAAAAATCTCAAGAGAAGTGGAGTTTCTGATTTATTTTGGTGTCTTCTGTGTTTTAAGGGTAATTCTCAGGCTGTTCTCTGGTACACCAGAGCCTCTAATGGTTTTTGTAATGTCCCAGATATGCAGGCAAAACAGTGCCTCTCAAAAGGTATTTATTATATAGTTTATATATTATACAGTATTTTATTAATAAAGTCCATAAAGTAGTCAGGGTGTCTTGGAATTCTACAAAGCCCTCTTCATCAAATCTAGGTCAAATAAAAACCTCATTTAGGGCCAGTTCACACCACGATTTCTGATTTCCAGATGCATTTCCGCAGGTGCATTGTTATGTATTTTTTTATGTATTTTGTTGTGTTTTTATGTGTTCCAGTGCATTTTCCCCTCTTTTTTTCATCTCAATTTAGTATGTGTGTTCCAGTGCATTTTCCCCCTCTTTTTTTTTTTCTTCATCGCAATTTAGGATGTGTGTTCCAGAGCATTTTTTATGCATTTTGCTGCGTTTCGGATGCGTTCCACATAGAAAAAACATGTTCTAGTTTTGTTGGCTGCATTGGAATGCACTGCACTGGTGTCTGCACTGGTGTGAACTAGGGCCTTTGGAGAATGAACTAGGGCCTTTGCACAATAAAAATGCACTGGGCTGCATCTGGTGTGAACCAGCCCTTACCAATATAAATAATTGTATGTATCTAAACATATATGAAAATTATTATTGTGTCTATCTGCAAGAGAAATCATGATACAAAAGGAAATTTTACCATGTTTGTAGAATAGTAGTTTATCTTTAGAATAGTTCTACTAGAGAGTATTATGTTCACAAACAAATAAAAACTTGTGTTTGTAAAAGTGATCAAATAAAAACAGACCGTAAAAATACATTGGGTTTAAGGTCTATATACAGTACATAGGATGTTTTCATAAGAATTAATGTGCACAAGATCATGCAAAACTATATTCAATAGGATGTCTTGGATGGACTGAAATGGACACAATTTAATGAAATTGTGAAGAACAATGGCCATGTATTTGAAAAATATATCTTTTTTTTTAATGAAGCCATTATAAGTACGCTAGAATAAATATATTAACAACATTAGAATTCTAAAGCTACAATATATATCAAGAAAATAAGTAAAGTTATGAAATGGTACTCAGTATTAAGCATAACTCATAGGGGTTGATTTACTAAAACTAGAAAGTGCAAAATGTGGTGCAGTTCTACATAGAAACCAATCAGCTTCCAGTTTTTTTTGTCTAAGCTTACTTGAACAAGCTGAAATTAGAAGCTGATTGGCTACCATACCCAGATGCACCAGATTTTGCACTCTCCAGTTTTAGTAAATCAACACCATAATATTAATGCAAAACTCATATTAAAATGTGGACTAGATTTTTTTTTGCTTTACAGGTGTTGAAGAAGCTGGCTGAATATCTTTCTATCCAAAACAAAAAAAGAGTTTTGGCTTTAGATACATACTTTAGCAATGCAGTAAGTATAGAAACAACATTGGAGTGCTATAATTTTTGACAATTCTTTCTTTGGTATTGTTTTTGTTTGTGAATAGAACACTTTTCACATGCTGTCACGATGGTTTTTGTTTGCATTAAGGGTTGTATGGGTGGACCTTTTATCAATAATACCCAAGGCTTCATTTTAGCATCCTGTAGGCACTTCATTTTGGCACTGAAAACAAGACCCCTATATTTCTTCTACAACTGGTCTTTACATGGCTTAGAATGTTGTTAGGAGATCTACATACCAGCTACATTTATTTTCTCAGGCAGAAAAGTAAATTGTAGCAGGATACCCAGGAAGAGAAAACTTTCCCTCAGCCATCTATAGGTACAGGACTACTGTGCCTAATAGTAAATCTGGCCTTGATAATATGGGTAATACTTCGACACAGCAAAGGCTTTGATGGTTGTAGACAACTGACCAAAACCTGGGAAACAATGATCTATTCAATATCCCCATATTTATCTGGACATGCTCTATGTCTGTAATATCTTTATACATTGAGAGTTGTTTTTACTGTATTAACACCCTGAGCAAGAGAACTATGACTTACTGAACATTTTAAAGCAAAATTACAATATAGTGTGGTTGTGCTGTTGTGCCTAATATATATCTTGAGAATTTTATTACTAATTCTGTGAAGATAAATATATACGCCCATTGGATGACTTGACATGAATGACCTTTCATCTCTGTGTTTTATTATCAATCAATCTACTTTTGTAATTAACCAAGGAATCATATATTAACATGACTTGCTTTGAAAGAAAGACTAATCGCATGGCTGTTCCACAAATAAATAAGGCTGGCTATTAGATTTATTTTTGAAAGTACATCTTGCATGACTTTCAGTTGTGTTAAGCTATTGATAACGCATTCAATTTCCAAAGCTTGTTAAATGCCCATAATACACTAGGAACATAAAACTCTTTTAAGAGATAATGCTTACATTTCTTAATGAGTGAGTTCTATTAGAGAAAGTCCTATTTATGAAGCAGATTATATCTTACATTCAATATAACTTCTATCTTGAATCTTAAATAATTACTTGTTTGTAAGCTATAAATATTAAGCATCCTTTTCATCTTTGCTTGTAATGAATAGTAAAACGTTAGTTTTGTTTTATCCAGTAGTCAGAGAGGATCCATGACAACAATAAAGTGTTAATGTAGTATAATCATGTATTATAATGATAATCACTAGCAATGATGAAGTGCAAACAAATGAATTTGTTTTAATCGACTTTTCATTAGCAAACTTGAATAGAAGCGTGGCAGTGTTAATAGAAGTTAGCTCTTACTTCAGCTGAATGTTGTAGTGTTTAATTAATGCTACTAGAACACAATCTAAATTGTACTCTGGAGTTGTCCGTAAATGGCAAGACAAAAAGTGTAAAGGAAATGCATAGTGTTTTTATATTTTTTTAATATATATATATATATATATATATATATATATATATATTTAAATTATATATATATATATATATATATATATATATATATATATATATATTAAAATTTTAGAATGAATCACATGTTCAGAAGGAATATATACATGAATTTTGCAATTAAGAATTGTTATTTTTATACTTCGTGTTTTTTAGTGCTACACAATTTTGTGATCAATCAATTAACTTGGGTATATTCAGCCTGCACGTACATGGTTTGAATCTTCGCTATTTCCTGCTGAACCAGCCGAAAGTCTATGGCCGGCTTAAGGGGGTCTTGTTAAGTGCCACACATGGGATAGATTGTGCCACAATACCTCCATTTTGATATGATGTTGCCATTTTATTTTAGGTTTTAGGGTTAAACACCCTATTAGATTATTGCCAGGAGGAGATTAGCCTTCATTTCATGTTCTGAAGATGCAACAGGAGATGAAAGGAAAACAACATTTCCAGTTTACAGAGTTGTCTCAGGAACAGATGTGCCTGTTGGAAGACTTTCCTTTACCTTTTGCTTTTTTTATACTTCCCATCACTTTCTGTCTTGGTGACAATGTTCATAAGGACAAATAGAAGGGTAAATATTTCCACTGGGGACAAAGACAGCAAGAAAAACTTGCTAAAAGGTTTGACTTTTGCCTACTTCATCCAAAACTAAAACTTAAAAAATGTATTTTAAAGTCACACCAGCCTAAGATCTTCTCTAAACTATTTCAGCTACTTCCTGTCTATATACACTTGCTCCAGCATCGTCTGCACATCATTGCTCTGGAGCTGCTTCCTGAATTATTATTATTATACAGTATTTATAAAGCGCCATTAGTTCGCTCAGCGCTGTAAATTACAAAGGGGGACAGAACATGTGGCAGAACAATACCAATACAATGCAAAACATGAGGGGATCGAGGGCCCTGCTCTTTCGAGCTTACAATCTAGGAGGGAGGGGATGGTGGCACAGGAGGAGATAGCTGTGGGGGATGGAGTGGTAGGAAGAGTGGAGGAGGTCGGCAAGTTAGCAGGGGGTGGGGTAGGCTTCCCTGAAGAGATGGGTTTTCAGGGTGCGCCTAAAGGAGAGGAGAGTAGGTGATAATCTGATGGGTTGGGGCAGGGTGTTCTAGAGGATGGGTGACACCCTGGAGAAGTCCTGGAGGCGGGCATGGGAGGAGGAGATCAGGGAACTAGAGAGAAGGAGGTTTTGTGAGGAGCGGAGTGTGCGTGCTGGGCGGTACTTGGATATTAGGTCAGAGATGTAGTTCGGGGCAGTATGGTGGACAGCTTTGTACGTCAATGTTAGGATTTTGAATTTGATCCGTTGCGCAATCGGAAGCCAGTGGAGGGATTGGCAGAGGGGGGTGGCGGAGATGGAGCGGTTGGAAAGGTGAATGAGTCTGGCTGCTGTATTCAGGATTGACTGAAGCGGGGATAGCCAGCGGCGAGGCAGGCCAGTGAGGAGGGAGTTGCAGTAATAGAGTCGTGATATGATGAGGGAGTGGATGAGCTGATTAGTGGTTTCTGGGGTTAGGAACGTGCGTATTTTGCCGATGTTGCGGAGGTGGAGTCTGCACGAGTTTGTTAAAGATTGGACTTGGGGCTGGAAGGATAGGTTGGAGTCCAGAATGACACCCAGTACTCTGGCCTGCGGGGCGGGTTTGATGGTGGAGTTGTTGGATGTGACGAAGAAGTCAATGGGGGGTGGTGTCCGGGCTGGGGGGAAGACAAGAAACTCGGTTTTGGAGAGGTTCAGTTTAAGGAAATGGAGCGACATCCAGTCTGATATGTTGCTCAGTAGGTGTGTGATTCGGGCAGAGACCGAGGGGGTGAGGTGGGGGGTTGAGAGATAGATTTGTGTGTCGTCGGCAAAGAGGTGGTAGTTGAAGCCGTGAGAGTGTATGAGTTGGCCAAGGGAGGAGGTGTAGATGGAGAACAGAAGGGGCCCGAGGACAGAGCCTTGAGGGACCCCAACAGAGAGGGGGAGTGAGGGGGAGGTGGTAGCATTATAGGTAACGCTGAAAGAGCGTTGTGACAGGTAGGATGAGAGCCAGGAGAGAGCAGAATCTCTGAGGCCGAGGGAGTGTAGTTTGAGGAGGAGGGGGTGGTCGACTGTGTCGAAGGCCGCAGAGAGGTCAAGGATTAGGAGCACTGAATAGTGGCCATTAGCTTTGGCGGTTAGCAGGTCGTTGGAGAGTTTGAGTAAGGCAGTTTCGGTGGAGTGTAGGGGACGGAAGCCGGACTGTAGGGGATCGAGGAGGTTGTTGTCATTGAGGTAAGAGCTTAGGCGGGTGTAGACTAGGCGCTCGAGGAGTTTAGATGTAAATGGGAGCAGGGAGATGGGTCTGAGGTTGTTCGGGTCATTGGGGTCCAGGGAGGGCTTTTTAAGTATGGGGGTGATGTGTGCATGTTTCAGAGGGGAGGGGAAAGAGGCGGAGGAGAGGGAGAGATTAAAGATGTGGGTGAGGGAGCGTAGGATGGAGGGGGAAGGAGGTCGTAGGAGTTGTGAGGGGATAGGGTCGAGGGGGCAGGTGGTGAGGCGGGCATCAGAGAGGATCTTAGAGACTTCCTTGATGGTAGTAAGGTCAAAGGTGCGGAGTGTTGGGGGGGCTTCAGTATGAGGAATGTAGGGTGGGGTGGAAGTGGAGGTCAGAGCAGTGGTGGGGCTGTGGGAGAGGGGTGATGAGGGGCTAGTTGAGTGAGGGGGAATTGGGTTGGAGGGAGTTGGAGCAGCGATGAAGTCCCTGCGGGTTATGTCGAGGGAGAGGGGGGATGAGGGGGTAGCTGTTTGAGAGGGGACGGGTTGAGAGGGCGTGTGAGTTGTGGTGATGTCCTTGCGAATTGTGTCAATCTTGTTTTTGAAGTGATTGGCAATCTCAAGGGCAGTGAGAGAGGTGCTGGGTGGAGGTGGGGGTGGAGAGAGTTGAAGGTGGAGAAAAGTCGGCGAGGATTGGAGGAGAGGGCCTTGATGAGGGTCAGGAAGTAGGCTTGTTTGGCTGCGTGGAGGGAGAAGGTGTAGGTGTGGAAGGCAGATTTGTATCGGGTGAAGGCTTGTTGGGATTTGGTTTTGCGCCATAGTCGCTCCAGGGCACGACTGTGTGTCGTTTGAGGGTTTTGGTGTGATCAGTCTGCCAGGGCTGCAGCGGTCGGGGTCTGATGTTGCGTTAAAGGTGCTAGTGAGTCAAGGGCTGTTGACAGCGCGTTGTTGTAGGCAGTCAAAGCCAAGTCGGGGCAGGACAGGGGGAGGATGCTGTCGTGGAGTGATCAGCTGCAGAGTGGAGGGGGGCAGGGTTAAGGTTGCGGAGGTTACGGCTGGTAGTAGTTTGACATTGGGAGGGGTAGGCGTTGGAGGACGAGGAGATAGAGAAGGTAATCAGGTTGTGGTCAGAGAGAGGGAAGGGGGTGTTAGTGAGGTTGTGGGGAGCGCAGCGGTTGGAGAAGACGAGATCAAGGATATTACCACTGGAGTGGGTGTTGGATTGTATGCACTGTGCAAGTGCAAAGGAGGAGGTTAAGTAGAGGAGATGGGATGTGTCTGGGTTGTCGAGGTTGACAGGGATGTTAAAATCCCCAAGGATGATGGTGGGTAGCTCAGAGGAGAGGAAGAAGAGTAGCCAGGAGGAAAAGTCATCCAGGAAGCAGGATATGGATCCAGGAGGCCGTCTGGTGGTCACTGCTTGAATGAGACTGCTTGTAGTCTCATCCAAGGGCTCATGTGACAGAGTAAAAACCCAGCAGCACAGCTGGGAAACAGATGTCATATTATGACATATTATAAAAGCAAGGGACCTTTATGACAGGATCACCGGATATTATTTTAATGAAGCTGCAGATTTAAAAGTATTGCAAACACCTGTTAATGGGATTTCAATGATTGGGTTTAGATCTCATTTAACTCAATTTAATCAAATTCATAGAGCATATTAATGCAAATACAAATGTCATTAAAATATTAACCAAATAGCTGAATTTTGAAAAGTAAAGCAAACAAAAAGAGTACAAAGTTAAAGTCCTTACACTATCAAATTAGGTTTAATATTTTTCCTTGCTTCTTCTTACAGGAAACCGATGACTGCTCCAGTTTTAATAAATACTTAGTTAAAAGTGCAAGTAAGTTACCGGTAGTTTAATTTTCCAGGAAGACATAAACAGACAATACAGTGAAATGCTGGTGAAGCCTTTTATCTAAAGTGATACTTCACGCATGCAGCTAAATGGTTGTATATATACTGTTTGTCTATAGTTATATAGTGATATTAAAGGTTTTTGTGTTTTTTTCACAAAAAACATGTTATACTTACCTGTTCTGTGCACAGCGTAGCCCTGATCCTCATCTTCTTTGGTCCCCTGCTGGTGCTCCTGTCTCCTTCCCCTTGACCAGTGACCCCAATAGCAATCTGCTTGCTATAGGGGCACAGGTGCGTACTGGAGTTGTGGCTCGGCCCCGTCCCCACCCTCTGCTCATTGGCTCACTGGCTGTGTTCTAAGCCAATGAGGAGAAAGAGACCTGGGACAGCCGAGGCTCCCTTCCACATTTCTAGATCGAGAGGGGGTTCAGGTGAGTATGAGGGAGGCTGTGGGGGGAGCAGAAAACAGAAGGTTTTTTTACCTTCATGAATAGAATACATGAAGATAACAAAACCTTCAACCTTTACAACCACTTTATTGTGTCAAGTGAATTAAAATTTTGGTCAGCTATTTTTGTGATATGCACTCTTCTTCTGGATCATTCCACTACTTCCTGCATTAGGATCTCTGATAAGTCAGCTCCCTGTTCACTGCACAGATGTGCT
Source organism: Staurois parvus (assembly GCF_062004578.1). Taxonomy (NCBI): domain Eukaryota; kingdom Metazoa; phylum Chordata; class Amphibia; order Anura; family Ranidae; genus Staurois; species Staurois parvus. The sequence continues at coordinate 7,910,297 of NW_028319228.1, read as the reverse complement.
GATGCTAACTCACTCTCCAATAAGGAGGCTGAAAGTGGCACAGTGGCATAGGAAGCCAATCTGTTGAACCTGCAAGATGAACTATTCATGCATGTGACACTTGTCTGGCTGTCATGAGGTTGGCTGAACCATTAGAAATTATTTGACAAGTAAAACAGTAAACATATTGAAATAAATATTATGGGGTTGTTTTTTTCTGGATTTCCCTTCTATTTATAATAAAATTATGTACTATCTTGTCGGTCCCTATAATTAGTATATATATCTTAGCTCTGACAATATTGATGGACGTAATATACTGCAATATTAGCTATAATAATAAACACAATGCTCAAAGAAGCAGTGTTATTTATTTACAAAGGAAGCAAAACACTAACAGAGAAATCTAAACCAATATTACAGAGTATATAGAAATAGAAGCAAAGAAGATACGTTCCATAAGTTCGTCCTCAAACCTGAGTATCATTTAGCTGGGTCCCAGGTAGAAAAAATGAACAAAGAGGAAGCCACCATGGCCAGAATTGTATTTAAGCACTCTCGGGCACCACTCACACACACACACACACACCCTTGACCCGCCTGGTGTAGTCCTCTGTCCAATGAGCGACAGTCCATAACTTGTAAGGGGCTGTCCTCCATATTCATTAGTAAGCATAGTATTACCCCAGCCATCCTCCCGGAAGTATGTCGTTGTCTCCACCGCTATACTGCCAAAAAGGCTATGACCCAAGGTCAATATTCCATTCCACATCTGGCTTTTTTCTTCTGGCTGGAAGCCATGTAATCTGTCTTTATAATCTTTGTGTCACCAGGGAATCTGGGCTGAGGCTCTCTTATCTCCATGCCCCACCGCTAGGGGGTATGTGTGAACTCCCAGGACCAGGATTTTGGTATGAAGCCTTTTGGTACACACACCCTGTTGTAAATACTTGCTTTTCTTGACACTCCAAGATAACATGCAATAGGATTAATGGTTCTTTGACAATCATGCAGTAAGAATTCACAAATGTCTGATATAAAAAACATGTTGTCTTCCAACACATATATTGAATGAATGGACGCCACTCAGACCAGCCCAGGGAATCCAGTGTGTGTTATAGTATGGCTTCAGTCTCTGATCCAGCCATAACCTCTGATGCGTTTCACCCCGCCCATGGTGGGCCGGCCAAAATGCATCAGTGGACATGGCCAGAGTGGTGGCTGAGGCCATACTATACCACATACCGGACCCTTGGGCTGGTCTGAGTGGCATCCGTCCTTTCACTATACTAGAGCTACTGGAAACATTTCAGGACGCTGCTCCCTCTATCCATACCGCGGGGTTATTTTCTTTACTTTAATTTATTTGTTTTTCCAGCTTGAAGAGGTGCCATAAGGTCTTCTCTGCAGCGAGTTAACATGTATTGTTTTAAACCACCACCATAGTTGGGAACTTGCAAGCTTTAGACTAGAGTTGCTGGCTTTTCACTTATCTTCCTGGCTTTCTGGGAGGTGGGTTAAATTCTCCAGCCTTCTGGTGATTGACAAAAGCAACTGCAGCATCATTCCAGGTAGGCAGAGTGGGGATTGGGATAGCTGTTGGAAGGAAGATTCTGGTCTGTCTTTACTTCAGTAACAGCTTAAAGTGGGTGAGAGAGCAGGAAGAATGGGTGGCTGCTGGGGACTGAGGACGGAGTGCCCTGAGGTCCACCTTGACTCACCCTTTTGCCTCACAAGAGATACTGCAACTATTGGATACCATTTGTATTTACAAATGGAGGAAAACACTGGGAGGAGGAGGATGTGAGCTGAGACAGGTTTATATGCAAATGGGGGACCATACTAAGAGGTGTATAACAACAAGGAACCAGTGGTGGTAAGAAGAGGCTGTGCCCCAGCCATAAATGCTCATACCCTGCTCTACTGGACTGGTATGGCTTTGCCCTTCAGAGATTACATATATTGTGAACAGCAGTGAAAATGTCCTTTTTCCTCCGGCATGGCTTTCAGATTATTTGTTTTGTTTAATATCTATATTTCCAGCTACACTAGCAATTCTGCATGTTTAACTGGAAAGATAAGTACTGATCTGAGGGTTGTGGGAGCAATTGAGTTGCAGACTTTCCCTCTACCCCTGAAAGTCCCTTAGCCACCCTACCTCCCTCAGAGTCCTTCAGACTCCCCAGAGCCACACAGGATCCCTTAGTTCAGTTCACCCCAGAGACCCATTGACTCCAGCATTCCAACTCTCCTCACCACCTTCGTTCCATTGACATGAATGGCACGGCAGTCCTTCTTGGACTAACACTGACAAAGCAGCAGCATATTTTCAATCAACTGAAACAGACAGTGCAACATTTTTTCCTTCCAGTAACACCAGTGTAGCTGCCTTTTTTTCTTCCAGTGACACCAATGATACAGGGATATTTTTTTCTCACGAAGATGCTGGGCATTTCCTCCCTTGTACCATATCTTACACGCTATTAAACTTTTCAGCTAGCTGCAAGTGTGCCACAGTAATTGGTTCTACTTTGGCACATTCCACAACAACTACATTTTTAATGCGGTGAGGCCCACTACATGCGGCTATATCCCCCAACCCTACTCCTCTACTCTGTCTTGCCCTCATTCTCCCTTCTACAAATTTTCAACAGTTCCTAGGTTTGTCGAGCACATATTTGGTGTTTGCCTACAGTGTCACTTTAAGAGACAACCTGTTAGCTTGCTAGGGACATGAAAGTGAAAGTGATCCCAAAAAACATGTGTACTGTGCTATACATGGAAGCTATGCAGCTTTACGGAGCACATGCTACCTCCAAGCACCGCTTTTACTAATGAATTTCATTTATAATAGCATAAAGCAGCTCTAGGAAAAGTAAGAAAGCATGGAACAAATAGTGTGAATATAAGAGTATGAAATCCATCTATTTGCCATGGGAAATAAATCAGCATTGTGCTTATCCTTCAGTGTGTCCAAACATCTGCTGTTTAAACCATGACAAAACACACTGTACCAAGCAGGCTGTTATTTAAATAAAGGGTGACTAAGAGCAGATGTTCTGAACAAGAGAAAAAATATATTGAAAGTATTTATGTTATTACATTTTTTTTGTCAAAAAACACTTCCCAAAATATACACACGTTGATAAAAGTCAATAAAGCAAAACATACAGTAAGTCACATAGCAGTAACAATAATCAGATGGCTGAACTTCAAAGTAATAATATATGATTGCCCATCTGGCTAGCACAGCTACTCTAGCTTTGGTGCTCCAAGCAAAATGGGAGTAATCTATTTTTAAGTGGATTTAACCTTTCCAGCAAAACTATTTCTAATAAACGTACTGTAAACACACAGTGCTCACTTACAATGAACAGTACAGCCCAGGAGTTCAGAGGATGGCTTCTCCGCCATACACTGCACGCTGCAGATAGCCTTCCCTCTTGTTTACAGCAGCAGATGCAATAGCTGAAGCATAGCTCACAGTCATCCAGGTCAAACCTCACAGCGTGACTTGCCTTTTAGATGGACTAATATTCTATATTTGTAAGCTGATAACATGATCTCTAGAAGCCCAAGTGCCAGGGCCTTCTGTATGATAAAATATCTGGAGAATATAAATCAACATGAGTTAAGGGGATGCAGCATTACAGGGACAGCATCTATTGCTCATTGCTGAAGTACTGATAAATTAAATGTTAGTCAAATAAGTAACCTTGTGTTTGAGCAAACTGTATGCTTCACATGAACAACAAAAGTCTGAAGACTGAACCATTTTTATAAAAAAATAAAATGATATATATATATATATACATATACATACATAGAGTGAGAGAGATAGAGAGAGAGAATGGAATATAATACATATATTTAATTGAAATAAATATAGATTTTATATATATATATATATATATATATATATATATATATATATATGTAATGGTAAGCACTTCCACTTGGCAGCACTACGGTCCTTGGTTCGAATCCCAAACACAGCTGCACGGAGTTTGCATGTTCTCCTGTGACTGTGTGGATTTTCTCGAGGTGCTCCGGTTTCCTCCCACACTCCAAAGACCTGTTGGTGGTAGGATAATTGGATCCTGCCTAATTTGGCCCTACTATGTGTATGTATGAATGTGAGTTAGAGACCTTGGATTGTATGCTCCTTGAGGGTTAGGGACTGATGTGAATGTACACTATATGTAAAGTGCTGTGTAAATGGAAAGCACTATATAAGTACCTGTAATAATATGTATATATATATATATATATATGTATATATATAAACTTTAAAGAAGGATCGCTAGCACCTGCAATAATTAGTTGATGCACACAACCAGAGCCCTGCCTTCCAGGCTCAATATATAGTTTTGGGCAACAATCCCTTTGTCAGGCCAATAAAAACTGAAGGACAGCACAATCTAATAGAAAATTAAATAAACTTTATGTACAATGCAACCTTTAGTTTTTGGTATATATATATATATATATATATATATCTCAACACTTGTGACTCCCAGTAACAGAAGTACAATTGTTTTTTTTAATACTGTATTGCCCTCTGAGCCCATATGTACGAGCCCTTGGAAAAATTGAAAATCTGAATTTTCCTAATGCGGTGACAGAGTACAATAAAAACCTGACAATGGTTTTAACACCTCACCACTCTTTGCATTTGGTTATACTTTAGGCACCACATTGTTATGGTGTTTCCCAACCCCTTTCACTTTGCAGGACAGTTTAATTTCCATTTAATTGTAGAGAAAAATAAAAATAAAGTCATGCAAAATTTAAAAAAAAAAAGGAATTCATATACAAAATACTACATGTATATTTTGCCAATAGTTATCAGATTACAGTATTTCTTGTTTTAGTTGGTCTCTATGTTAAATTACTAAGAGATTCTGATTAGTTGGTGTGGGTTATTACATTTTGCTATTTGACTTATGTGTTTATGTTTCATTTTAATATTACAAGGCCACGTATTGAGTTGTAATTTGCTCTGTATTCAGCTCTATTTCCTTTCCCATCTAAACTTTCAAGCTGAAGTATAGATCGTGCCCACACACTAAAGAATTCTGCAGGTCAAGTCTGGGCCAGGGCAGGAATATAAGAGCACATGAGTACCACTTAAAATATGTTGGCTCTATGTATCATAGACTAAGTTCAGACTGACGACCTTGTTTTCAGCAGAAGTAATTGTACTGCAAAGAACTGTGTCACCTTTTGAAGCAGGTGGAGACTTGATTGCACCTCTCCTAACATCCTTTCTCTTTCTACATCAAATGAAGCTTAGCTGTCCTATAGAAGTGCAGGAGAACTCATCAATCATTTTGACACCCAAATAGTAGAAACAGCCAGCAATATTATCCAGCAGCATCTCCCTTCTGATCTATTTAAATGTACATTATCCTTTAAATTCAGACAAACTAAGTCAGTTGACTTATCAAATCACATTTGGCTGAACAAGAGTATACATAAAGTACTTCCTATAAATCCTAATCCCTTTCCCCATTCTGATAGCTGCATGAGCTCTCATTAGTCACAGTGGTGGAGAGAAGCAAATTCAGCAATATTTTCCAATAGCATTTTCTCATCAGAAAACAGAGAAGTGGTTTTCTATATAATTTGGAATGTAATTGCTACAATCTAAACGGTTACATCCTCTCATGGAGGATTTACACACTAATGCAACCAATACATTGAGCATTTTTTATTATGTTTTCTTAAAGTGACCCAGTTGTGCTTCACTACAGAATTCAGCAATGACTTAAGGGATCGGAGGAAGGAGCCAGTGCATAGCAGGGGCGTAGGCACTCTGAAGTTTTGAATGCTGAAAAGGCTTTACAAGGCTGCAATGCTAGAATGGAGAAGAGAGAAAAGAAAAATGGCCCACCAGAGAGGTGAATCTATGTGTGGGGAGTGCTGAATTTAAACCTGAACTGACATTGTCTCTTTAACCCTTTCCAAACCACTCCAGCATCTCTTTAAACAGTTTGGAACACCGTGGGCAGGGAGAATAGCCAACCATATGACCACTGTCAAAGTGGTCACATAATCAGGAGCTGGTCCTGCCGTCTCTTGATCTGTATCGTGAACTGGGAGCTGCCTGTTCCCTCGACACATAAATAACGGGTGCCCAGAGACACATATGTGCAGTGCATGGACATTAAAGCCCACCATTTGCCAATACACATATGTGTCTGGTGGTCATAAAGGGGTTAAAGAGTTCTGCATGGCTTCTGTTAATAATAATAGTAAATAAATACTAGTAAAGCTAGATTCCAGGTGAACAACTAAATTTGCGTTGAAATACATACATGTGATCTGTTTACCAGTAAAGAACCTTGTGATTCAAGCACTGCCTAGCAATACAGCCTGCTTTAGGGCCCACTCCAGCCTTTGGTTGAACACATTGTTTAAAGAAATTGCAGTTGGTCCAAGTATGAATCTTCTGCAACCTAAGATCAGCAATTATATACTATATATTTTACAAGTACATAGAGTCCGAGACATATGATAGTTGAATCTGATCTATTTAGTCTATATAAAGAACAAATCAATCTAATATATAGCCTTAGTGCGACAATGGGTAAAAAATAATAATCTAGTATATTATTTTTTATTTTATTTATTTATTTATATATATTATGCGTCTGAATGCTAATTGCGGGGATATAATATTTAAACTTGGGACCAACTGTGGCTTCTTTAGACAATGTGCACATCAACTACATCTTTAAAAGGTAATTCTATAATCTTATCATATTGTGCATCTAAGAACATAAGCAGATTGAAATATTTTTAATGATTGGCAGACAGTATTGTTTAAATAATTATTATTATAGTGCCCTTTTAATGTATTTTGGATTAGATATCAGGCCCCCCCAGGGATGTTTCTGTATCTGCCTGGGAGGGGACTGTGGTGGCTGCTCAATTTAAGTGTGGGGGTGTCTTCAGAAAACAACCTATATACATATTATTACTTTTCTCCGTTTTTGCATAAGTCTTGCATACGTAAGATATTGTTATCATAAAAAAAATCAAGTTTAAAGTGATTGTAAAAGTTTAAAATAAAAACAAACAAAACTCTATGCTTATCTGCTCTGAGTAGTAGTTTTGCACAGAGCAGCCCGGATCCTCTTCTTCTTGGGTCCCCCGCCGGCACTTCTGGCCCCTCCCTCCTGTTCGGTGCCCCCACAGCAGGCAGATTGCTATGGGGGCACCCGAGCATGCGCACTCCTCATCCGCTGCTCCATGTGTCCATTCACAAATCGAGCCGCGGATCAGCCCCGCCCCATCTCTTTTCTCATTGGCTCACTGGCTGTGATTGACAGCAGTAGGAGCCAATGGCTCCCGCTGCTATTTCAGCCAATGTGGAAAGGGAGTCCCGGGATAGCCGAGACTCCAGTGCAGATCGCTGGATCGAGAGGGTGCTTAGGTGAGTATTACGTGAGGGCTGGGGGGGATGCTGCACACAGAATGTTTTTACCTTCATGCATAAAATGCATGAAGGTAAAAAACCTTGAGCCTTCATAACCACTTTAGGGAGAAGACTGTCACAAATGAATGGATCTTATGTTTATGATTTGGTTTTGATGTATTTTAGAATTTACCTCTGTAAATCTCCAGAAGAAGCAGTGCCATAAATCTGTAGGAACTCATAGAGACAAAATTTCCCCATTTGATATACATCAGGACAACTTTGTGATGTATCTTTAATGAAGTGTTTACGGATATTTTGGATATCATTAAGGTCATAGTCTGTACATATTGGGAGGCCTGCAATGTAGGATCTGTTCTATAATGATCATGTAATTATATTGGCTGTGAATATGTTCCACAAGAATTTATTATTTTCTCAAAACATGCCTCAAAAGTTCCATCATGTTTCAATAAGTTTGTTACTACTACTACTACTCATTAGTAAAGTTGCTTGGTCATAGTCATAGTCATAAAATACTCACAGGGGTTTATTTACTAAAACTGGAGAGTGCAATATTTGGTGCAGCTGTGCATGGTAGCCAATCAGCTTCTAACTTCTGCTTGTTCAATTAAGCTTTGACAATACAACCTGGAAGCTGATTGGTTTCTATGCAGAGCTGCACCAGATTTTGAACTCTCCATTTTTAGTAAATCGATCCCACTGTGTTCTTTATTGTTCCCTTCCCAGTACTCTGGAATACCATATTTTTACAGAACCCTTTTGACCTTTTTATCCATAGACATTCTGCTCCAGCAATCATTTCTGCTAAGTAGACCTTATCACTAGCAACCTGCTGCTATAACAGAGCTTGCTATGTTATATAAATAACTCTCTTTTTATGTATTATTCTGTGTTTTCTGCAGTAATATCAACCGAAGTAATAATCAACGTTAATGATGTACCAAATGTCCCTACTAATGTGTAAGAGTCCAAATGGCAGTTAGAAAATGATACATAAAATGATGCATAATGACAATATTCTGTTTGCCAAATCATCTTTAAAGTTGGCTCAAATTCAAACAGAGTATTACAGAAAAAGGCTTCTGGTATTTTACTAAGTTATTTTTTGGTTGAATACATTCATATCAGGTGCCTCATTGTTTTAACAACAATTCAAAGTAAAATTAACTAAAATAGTACATTGTGTGCAGGTTGCCTAAAAGCACCCCAGGGGTAGTAATGCACAAGGGATTATCGACAGCCCTGACTGTGGCTCCAGAAGAAGACTAAGAGCTCATGTGGCTGAAAACATCTAATGTTCAGTCAGGGTAAGTATGGGTTAGTTTCTTGGCCACCCAATATCAGACCTTGCCAGTTTTAAAACAAGGTGTACTAAAGGTTGCTGTTAAATTTGTGTGTTCCCTTACCTACGCAAAGAGATTTTCCATTGCGTAGTTTAAGTTATAGCAATTCCCAAGGTTTTCTTGGAACTTGAATCTTGCAGAAGGGATATAATTTTCACTGAATGCTGAATGTGCAGATATCAGAATGACCATGAGCAAATCTACTGCTTTTTACTGGGCGAGAAATACCCCATGCAAAATGTCCATAAGATGACAATCATTTGTAGCTAGAGCAGGGGACAATGTTTTGTGTTTGGGAAAGGCAGACATTCACTGGCAGGCCCTGTTTGAGGGATGGACATTGACTGGATGGAATAGAAGACCTGTTCCACTTCATACCTTTTCCCCAATGGTAGGCAACACCTCTAGCTGTGGTCTAGATGCACTGGAGGAGTACATAGGGCACATCTGCATCAAAAGACCATTCACATGCTGAGGATGAGGAGCACTATGTATCATAGACATGGAGAAAACAATGAGGCAGCACTTTTGAGAATAGCAGCAAAACTCTGTATGGAAGGAGAGGAAGGCAGTTCAATATTCCAGTTGTTTATTCAGAAGAAAATGGTTAAAAACACTTACAAGACTGTGGATAAGATAAGGCTCATCATAAATATTCTTGTGCACGGCTCCTATCACTGCATTCACCTTTTGCTGTGCCAGCCAGCAGCAGCAGGAGGAGTTGAGAGCACAGTGTCAAGATGGCCACCACTCTTCTGGGACTGCCATGAAACACATGCCGTCTGCATGGACCACACGGACTGGACGTGATGTCAGAGGGGGTGGTGACACATTTCAGAGCATGTGCAAACCGCTCCTTCATCAAGACCTCAAGGTCTGCGCTTGCTTCAAAATGTGTCACTGCTCCCTACTGACATCTCTTCTGTTCCGTGTATTCCACATGGACAATGTGTGTTCCACAGAAGTCCCAGAAGAGTGGTGGCCATCTTGGCTTCGCGCTCCCCCTGAAGTTGCGCACAGGAAAATATATGAAAATCTTGTAAGTGTTTTTAACCATTTTCTTTGGAATAAACAACTGGAAATATTGTACTTAGAAGTGTCTTTTTGTCTTCCTCTGGGTCTAGTTGCTCTGCCCTTACATATAGTTACAGTTAGTCTGGCTGAAAAAAGATAAAAGTCCATCCAGTTCAACCATAGAAAAAAAAAAGGTTATAATTCTATACCCACAGTTGATCCAGGGGACGGCAAAAAAATAACAGCAAAGCACGATCCAATTTGCTCCTGCTGAGAAAAAAATCCTTCCTGATCCCCCAAGAGGCAATCGGATATTCCCTGGATCAACTTTACCTATAAATGTTAGTATCCAGTTATATTCTGTGTATCTAAGAAACAATCCAGGCCTTTTTTAAAGCAATCCACTGAGCTGGCCAGAACCAACTCTTGAGGGAGTCTATTCCACATTTTCACAGCTCTCACTGTGAAGAAACCTTTCCGTGTTTGGAGATTAAATATCTTTTCCTCCAGACGTAAAGAGTGCCCCTTTGTCCTCTGTGATGACCTCAAGGTGAATAGCTCTACACCGAGTTTACTATATGAACCACTGATGTATTTATACATTTTGATCATATATCCCCTTAATCTCCTCTTCTCAAGAGAGAATAAATTCAGTTTCTCTAATCTTTCCTCATAGCTGAGCTCCTCCATGCCTCTTATCAGTTTGGTTGCCCTTCTCTGTACTTTCTCAAGTTCCCCAATGTTCTTTTTGTGAATTGGTGCCCAAAACTGAACTGTATATTCCAGATGAGGTCTTACTAATGATTAGTACAGGGGTAATATGATATCTCTCTCTCTCTGGAGTCTATATCTCTTTTAATACAAGAGATGATTTTGCTCGCTTTAGAAACCGCAGCTTGGCATTGCATGCCATTATTAAGCTTGTGATCTACCAGAACTCCCAGATCCTTCTCCACCATTGATTCCCCCAGTTGTACCCCCCTAGTATGTATGATGCATGCATATTCTTAACCCCCAAGTGCATCACCTTACATTTATCAACAATAAACCTCATTTGACACATAGTTGCCCAAATAAACAGTGCATTGGGGTCAGCTTGTAAGTTGGAGACATCCTGTAATGACGTTATTCCACTCCACAGCTTGGTGTCATCTGCAAAGACTGAAATGGGATTCTTAATCTCAGACCCTAAATAGTTTATAGATATATTAAAAAGTAAGGGTCCCAACATTGAACCCTGGGCTACACCACTGATGACCCCACCCCTTCTTTCTTCCTTTCCCTTCATTGACATGACTTGGCTCAGCTAACTTTGAGCTGTTGTGTAATATTGTACTGTACTGCTGGGCATTTGGGATTGCAGAGGAAGAGCTTGAGTTTTTATCATTCACAATAATGTAATTAATTAATAACTAAAATAAAAATTGCCTGAATTGTGAAAATGTGGATCAAAGAGATGTTTTGGTCCTTTTTATATTTTGGTAGGCACTCCACTCCTTGCAGCAAAAAAAAGAAAAAAAAATACCCTTGCAGTGGGGCCTCCCAATGCTGCAAAGATTAAATGCATGTTAAGTCTAGAGGTAGGGGAACAAGCTGTAATTCCCAACTTATTTTGCTTTCCAGCACCTGGGGTGTCCAGTCTCCTGAAGGCCCTTCTCTTTGGCACTACATCCATCAGTTGCATGACATCATCACATACAATGCAGGACCAGCAGTCATGATCTGGACTAGAGGATGATGAGGGCTCCCTCACATCCTGGAGCATCAGAAAAAGAAGAGACTATACAAGTGTGAGAATAAACGTAAGTATTACAGTTTACTATTCTATCCCTAGACTTAGGACTGGTTCACATCTATGCGGGTAGTTGCGGGAATCGCACCCGCAACCACCCACAGCTAAAATGTGCTGCTGTTTGAAAATGTATGGGACTGCCATTGATTTTAAATGTCACCCCAACGCATCTAAAAATGCAGTGCGTTTGTGGGTACAGGAACCACATGGAAATTTCATGATGCAAAAGCACCATGTGATTTTTGCGGCCGCTGTGTTTTTAGATTAGTATAGAAATCTTTTTCCTGTAGGAAACAGACACAGCAGCCCATTCAAATGAATAGGCTACCTTGTCTGTGTAGATGTAAAAAATGCCTTAAAGAGCATTTAACCCTTGCAGTGCTAGGGGGACATTGCAAGGTTATTATTATTATTATTATTTTTTTTTTTTAGATACCAGCTTTAAACATCCATATTACACAATTTTCCAGGAAAAGAAAACAGGGCGCTAGAAATACTATCAATAACAGCTTGTGAGATATAAATGGTAATTTGTCCTCTTATAAAGAAAGAATGTTATCCAACAGATATAAAGCTCAATGAAAAGGCTGAGGTGAAGGCTTTTTAGAATGTTTTCACAAGAGATGCCTGTGCATTTAAATGGGCCTATCCTTATATAGATTTTACTTTAAAATTCCGGTATGGTGACTTCATTGTATTCTATCATAACATTCATAGCTTTCGTATGGGTTCTTCAGTTTATGTCATCCTATTCTTGTGGTATGAATTACACTTTTTAATACTCGTTGTTCTCATTGTTATCCTATATTTGTTTCATTATAAATTGATTTTTCACTGATAAATGTATGTATTTAAAAAAATGTTCCAATTCATTGTATCCATAATGAATTATAGTCTAGTAAGATGCATGTTTGTACTGTGAATACACTGCAACAAGCAATAAACAATGCACTGATATTGTGGGTGCCTGATGCAGCCACATCAAGGCACAATCTAGAAAACATTAAAGCAACCATTCAGTATATGGATTATTCAACTAGATGAAATGTATTATGGGACTGCTGAGCCATCTGAGGCTCAGAAAATGGCAACATGAGTGCAAAGTGCCTCAAGCCTGTTTCACACATTATTGCAATGGTCATAAAGCCTTGTGATGCTTCTAAAGGTTCTAGTTCAGGTTCTTTTTTGGTTTTATTTTTGCTAGGAATGTAAATGTTTTCAGCAAATTGCTACCTATCATACTAAGAGGGCATAATAATATAGTGGCTATATTTTATAGATGCATAGCAAACCACACCAACGAGCAAGGCATGCAGTATTTCAGTGCATTATTTATTTAATTGTTAGAACTGTAAATGTTATTTTCTCTATGCACAAGTTTTTTTGTAAATATTTTAGCAGATCATTTGAATTAACTACCTGCTGGTTATATTACCAATGTTTGCAGTATGTTGTGTGTAAAAGTCAATTCACTAAAATGCATGAGTTATTAGAACTGTGTTTATTTTCTCTCGTAATAATTTTCCCATCAAAATGTTTAATTCACAAACATAAATGTTACTTTAGTTACCTTACCCTTTAGTACATTTTATATCACTTAGGTGTTGAATTATTATTTTCATATGATCTAGTTATTAAAACATGGAGATACTTTATTTCTAAGGAATCATATTTTATCACCACCAAAAAATGGCTGATATTCCTCATTTTCTCAGAAGACTCTTAGAACCTCTCATTTATTTCCACTCGGAAACTAAAGATATTTTAAAGAGCAATAACCTGTGTAATAATCTTTGTTTTTCCTTGTACTGCTGGGCTAATATTAAAGAGGAAAAGGGTTTATAGATAGACATTTTTATTTCTTAATGTTTTCATGATTTAGAGTGGATCTTTGCCTCCCATTAATTATAAGCTCATTTGTACTAAAGCCTCATTCACCCGGGTGATTCTAGGCAATGTGCGCTTCGGGAAATACAACTGCACCTGCATAGCTGTCATATTGAGACCATTGACTATGTCTGTGCAGCCGATGTGTCCGAATAGACATGAATGGGACTGGCTGCACAAGGTGCATGGAACACCTGTGCATCCCATGCTCATGGATGTACTGTATATATATATATATATATATATATATATATATATGTAAGCCCACGTGAATGAGGTGTTCGAATTTACTCTTATTCCCCCTGGAATATCTCAAAAATACCTGTTGATCCTACCAGTGAAGTCCAATTGCAACTTTCTGTGATGGTGTGGCAATTAGAGATGAGCGAATCGAAGTAGGCGAAGTGGAATTCGTTTAGAATATTAGGAAAATTTCGATTTGCGTCGAATCCGAAAATAAGCAGACTTCGGATGCGCGAATCGAAATTTTTCCTAAAATGGCGGCGACATGTGCGGCGACGGAGCGGGGATGTCTGGGAAGGCACGCAGACAAGGCGCGCTGACCCATAATGCATTCATTCATGACATGTGATCGCATTAGCCAATCAGCAGCCAGCCAGCCAGCACAGTGTAATGGTCGAGCTATAAATGGCGGCCATTTTAGAATTCTCCATTTGCCTCCAGTCATTCAACAGAGGCAGACCTGGCTGTATTCAGGCAGAGAGTTAGGGACAGAGAAACGTTACTTAGGGACACAGAAACGTTAGTTAGGGCCACAGAATCGTTACTTAGGGCCACAGAAACGTTACTTAGGGCCGCAGAAACGTTACTTAGGGCCACAGAATCGTTAGTTAGGGCCACAGAAACGTTACTTAGGGACACAGAATTGTTACTGAGGGATACAGAATTGTTACTGAGGGCCACAGAAACGTTACTTAGGGCCACAGAATTGTTACTTAGGGACAGACACAGAATTGTTACTGAGGGACACAGATTTGTTACTGAGGGCCACAGAATCGTTACTTAGGGCCACAGAAACGTTACTTAGGGCCACAGAAACGTTACTTAGGGCCACAGAATTGTTACTTAGGGACAGACACAGAATTGTTATTGAGGGACACAGAATTGTTAGTGAGGGCCACAGAACCGTTACTTAGGGCCACAGAAACGTTACTTAGGGCCACAGAATTGTTACTTAGGGACAGACACAGAATTGTTACTGAGGGACACAGATTTGTTACTGAGGGCCACAGAAACGTTACTTAGGGCCACAGAAACATTACTTAGGGCCACAGAATCGTTAGGGCCACAGAAACGTTACTTAGGGACACAGAATTGTTACTCAGGGACAGACACAGAATTGTTACTGAGGGATACAGAATTGTTACTGAGGGCCACAGAATCGTTACTTAGGGCCACAGAAACGTTACTTAGGGCCACAGAAACGTTACTTAGGGCCACAGAATTGTTACTTAGGGACAGACACAGAATTGTTACTGAGGGACACAGATTTGTTACTGAGGGCCACAGAAACGTTACTTAGGGCCACAGAAACGTTACTTAGGGCCACAGAATCCTTACTTAGGGCCACAGAAACGTTACTTAGGGCCACAGAATTGTTACTTAGGGACAGACACAGAATTGTTACTGAGGGACACAGATTTGTTACTGAGGGCCACAGAAACATTACTTAGGGACACAGAATTGTTACTGAGGGCCACAGAACCGTTACTTAGGGCCACAGAAACGTTACTTAGGGCCACAGAATTGTTACTTAGGGACAGACACAGAATTGTTACTGAGGGACACAGATTTGTTACTGAGGGCCACAGAAACGTTACTGAGGGCCACAGAACCGTTACTTAGGGCCACAGAATCGTTACTTAGGGCCACAGAAACGTTACTTAGGGCCACAGAAACGTTACTTAGGGCCACAGAATTGTTACTTAGGGACAGACACAGAATTGTTACTGAGGGCCACAGAATTGTTACTGAGGGCCACAGAACCGTTACTTAGGGCCACAGAAACGTTACTTAGGGCTACAGAAACGTTACTTAGGGCCACAGAATCGTTACTTAGGGCCACAGAATCGTTACTTAGGAACACAGAAACGTTACTTAGGGCCACAGAAACGTTACTTAGGGACACAGAATTGTTACTCAGGGACAGACACAGAATTCTTACTCAGGGACAGACACAGAATTGTTACTGAGGGACACAGAATTGTTACTGAGGGACACAGAATTGTTACTGAGGGCCACAGAACCGTTACTTAGGGCCACAGAATCGTTACTTAGGGCCACAGAATCGTTACTTAGGGCCACAGAAACGTTACTTAGGGCCACAGAATCGTTACTTAGGGCCACAGAAACGTTACTTAGGGCCACAGAAACGTTACTTAGGGCCACAGAATCGTTACTTAGGGCCACAGAAACGTTACTTAGGGCCACAGAATTGTTACTTAGGGACAGACACAGAATTGTTATTGAGGGACACAGAATTTTTACTGAGGGCCACAGAACCGTTACTTAGGGCCACAGAAACGTTACTTAGGGCCACAGAATTGTTACTTAGGGACAGACACAGAATTGTTACTGAGGGACACAGATTTGTTACTGAGGGCCACAGAAACGTTACTTAGGGCCACAGAAACGTTACTTAGGGCCACAGAATCGTTACTTAGGGCCACAGAAACGTTACTTAGGGCCACAGAAACGTTACTTAGGGCCACAGAATTGTTACTTAGGGACAGACACAGAATTGTTACTGAGGGCCACAGAATTGTTACTGAGGGCCACAGAACCGTTACTTAGGGCCACAGAATCGTTACTTAGGGACACAGAAACGTTACTTAGGGCCACAGAAACGTTACTTAGGGCTACAGAAACGTTACTTAGGGCTACAGAAACGTTATTTAGGGACAGACACAGAATTCTTACTCAGGGACAGACACAGAATTCTTACTCAGGGACACAGAATTGTTACTGAGGGACACAGAATTGTTACTGAGGGACACAGAATTGTTACTCAGGGACACAGAATTGTTACTCAGGGACAGACACAGAATTGTTACTCAGGGACACAGAATCGTTGAATTAAAGAGTATGTCAGACAACATGCAGAGGAGTGGCAGAGGAGGCAATGTTTTAGGAGCGAGCAGACGTGGCAGCAGAGGAAGGGGTCGAGGCAGCACTATTCGCAGCCAGAGGCCAGTGCTCCCGGTGTCATCCAGTACAGTGAGGAAGAGCTAACAGAGGGCGGTCAGGAACGGGGGGAGACATCCGCCTCTTCAGCAGCCAGGCGAAGAAGTAGTGGCGAGGAGAGTGGCTCGGTAGCCGGTCTAGAGACAGGTCTGTCTCCTGACCCACACGCAGCCGAGGGGGCTAGTAGTGAGGCGGAGACCCTAATTGATGATGATGAGGCTGATCGCACTTGGCAGCCTCGTCGTCATCAGGCTATTGCTTCCGCATCATCAGGAGAAGAGGGTGGCAGCTTGGCAGCGAGCAAAACAGTCGGTGGGTTGTCTCCATCGCCACACTCTGCCATGTGCCACTTTCAGGTCTCCTCACACACTGCTGGTGTGTTCCATTTTTTGTCATAGGGTGCTGGCAGATTACGGGCCTCCCATAGCTGCTGCCAGGCCCCTAATCTGCCATGGGCCCCTGTACCGCCTCCTCATGCTGCTGCCAGGTCCACAGTGTCTCATGCCATGTGCCACTTTCAGGTCTCCTCACACTGCTGGTGTGTTCAATTTTTTGTCATAGGGTGCTGGCAGATTACGGGCCTCCCATTGCTGCTGCCAGGCCCGTAATCTGCCATGGGCCCCAGTACCGCCTCCTCATGCTGCTGCCAGGTCCAGAGTCTCTCATGGGTCCCTGTACGGCCTCCCATTGCTGCTGTCTCCATCGCCACACTCTGCCATGTGCCACTTTCAGGTCTCCTCACACTGCTGGTGTGTTCCATTTTTTGTCATAGGGTGCTGGCAGATTACGGGCCTCCCATAGCTGCTGCCAGGCCCCTTATCTGCCATGGGCCCCTGTACCGCCTCCTCATGCTGCTGCCAGGTCCAGAGTCTCTCATGGGTCCCTGTACGGCCTCCCATTGCTGCTGTCTCCATCGCCACACTCTGCCATTTGCCACTTTCAGGTCTCCTCACACACTGCTGGTGTGTTCCATTTTTTGTCATAGGGTGCTGGCAGATTACGGGCCTCCCATTGCTGCTGCCAGGCCCGTAATCTGCCATGGGCCCCCGTACCGACTCCTCATGCTGCTGCCAGGCCCGTAATCTGTCATGGGCTCCTGTTGTAGCTTGTTGGCATATTCCGCTCGTTCAGATGCTCCTTCTCCTGCTACTCCTCTTCACGGATTCCGTCAGCAGTCTTTCTTGGAATCCGATTCCAAGAGACAACAGTTTGCGAGCACGCACCCGACGGTGCAGAAGCTGAACGTCCTCCTGTCCAAGTTGCTGCTGCCAGGCTCGTAATCTGTCATGCGCCCCTGTACCGCCTCCTCATGCTGCTGCCAGGTCCAGAGTGTGTCATGGGTCCCTGTACGGCCTCCCATTGCTGCTGCCAGGCCCGTAATCTGCCATGGGCCCCCGTACCAACTCCTCATGCTGCTGCCAGGCCCGTAATCTGTCATGGGCCCCTGTACCGCCTCCTCATGCTGCTGCCAGGTCCAGAGTGTGTCATGGGTCCCTGTACGGCCTCCCATTGCTGCTGTCTCCATCGCCACAGTCTGCCATGTGCCACTTTCAGGTCTCCTCACACTGCTGGTGGGTTCCATTTTTGTCATAGGGTGCTGTATGGCCTCCCATTGCTGCTGCCTCCACCGCCACACTGTGGCTCCACACTCTGGTTTTGGCCCCGTGACTGCCCAAATGAGTGAAGTGTGCGGTGATTCTAAGATCGACGGCACTCATCTGCATGTCATACTGACTGTCAGTATTATTTCTCTTCCCCAGCAGACTCCAAGGGCATTTAAATTAAAGGTACAGTGTTCTGCACTAATATAAAGGCTCTCTGAAGCCTAGAAACACCCTTTTATAAGTTAAATTCGCAGCGAATATATTCGACTCGAATCAAAATTTTTCCACGAATTCGCCGAATCAGTCGAATCGAATTTTTGAATACTTCGCTCATCTCTAGTGGCAATGATGCTGCACTACTCCTGAATTCAGAACATAGTTAACACTCTCATGCAGGCTGTACCTACTTGGATTAGAGGGGAATAAAAAATATTGCAGGGAGTGTGGCTATCGCCATTAACACTAGCAGCTCACAAGCTTGTGGCTGGTCAGTCAGTACCTGGCCACACCTTCATACAGCTTTCTGGATTGACAGCACTGCCTCCGTTGCTGCAATTCCACCCACTGTGGGCTGCAGTGTCTGTGAGCAGAAGACAGTGAGATACAAGCAGGTTTTTGCTTAGTTAGGGAAGGTTAAAAAAAGTTTTTGCTTACTTTTTGAGGTTAGCGCATCACAGTAACCAGCTCTGGGATGTTTAGTCTGTCATACAGTAGCCTATATTTAAACTTTGATTAAATGGTCAATAACTATTTCACATCTGTCAACATCAAGGTCAGAGATTAAAAAGTGACATTAGGATTCATTCTGCTCTAATTGTTTGGTGTTATTGGATATACACTATATTGCCAAAAGTATTGGGACGCCTGCCTTTACACACACATGAACTTTAATGGTATCCCAGTCTTAGTCCGTAGGGTTCAATATTGAGTTGGCCCACCCTTTGCAGCTATAAAAACTTCAACTCTTCTGGGAAGGCTGTCCACAAGGTTAAGAATGTGTCTATGGGAATATTTGACTGATGTCGGACGAGAAGGCCTGGCTCACAGTCTCAGCTTTAATTCATCCCAAAGATGTTCTATCGGGTTTGAGGTCAAGCCAGTCAAGTTCCTTCACTCCAAACTCGCTCATATTGTATATGTCTTTATGAACTGTGCACTGGTGCGCAGTCATGTTGGAACAGGAAGGGGCCATCCCCAGACCGTTCCCACAAAGTTGGGAGCATGAAATTGTCCAAAATGTCTTGGTACACTGACGCCTTAAAAGTTCCCTTCATTAGAACTAAGGGGCCAAGCCCAACCCCTGAAAAACAACCCCACATCATAATCCCCCCTCCACCAAACTTTACACTTGGCACAATGCAGTCAGGCAAATACCATTCTCCTGGCAACTGCCAAACCCAAACACTTCCATCAGAATGCCAGACAGAGAAGCATGATTGGTCACTCCAGAGAACACGTCTCCACTGCTCTAGAATCCAGTGGCAGCATGCTTTACACCACTGCATCCAATGCTTTGCATTGCACTTGTTGATGTAAGGCTTGGATGCATTTGCTCGGCCATGGAATCCCATTCCATAAAGCTCTCTATGCACTGTTGTTGTGCTAATCTGAAGGCCACACAAAGTTTGGAGGTCTTTAGCGACTTCTGTGCACTGTGTGCTTCAGCATGCGCTGATCCCGTTCTGTGATTTTAAGTGGCCTACCACTTCGTGGCTGAGTTGCTATTGTTCACAGCTGCTTCCACTTTGATATAATACCACTAGCAGTTGACCATGGAATATTTAGTAGCAAGGAAATTTAATGGATGGACTTACTGCACAGGTGGCAACCTATCACGGTACCACGCTTGAATTCACTGAGCTCCTGAGAGTGACTCTATCTTTCACAGGTGCTTGATTTTATACACCTGTGGCCATGAAGGTGATTGAAACACCTAAATCCAATGGAGGGGTTTGGAGGGGTGTCCCAATACTTTTGGCAATATAGTGTACCTCTGATTTTTTTATATATATATATTTTGTTTAAGATTTCTTGTCTTGCTAAAGTACACAATATAAAGTTAATTTGAAAAAAGTGACATTAGATTTTCTGAAATCTGTGCATGTTATATTTTCTGAAATTATGAAAAAATAAGAAGTGGAGCCAACTGAGTAACAAGAAGATTCACTTCTGCCTGGGTGCTAATTACCTTAACTACTACAACCAACCAAGTGCTGCATATCAAAGGAGAAAGAGGGGATGCCAAATAAGCTTTGATTAGCAGATATGGGGCATTAATAAGTAAGGAAAACTCTGGGTTTAAAAGAGAAAACACTGGAAATAACAATGTATAACAGCACAGCATAACACAATATAGCATAATGGCACATATGTACTGCATAAAAAAGAGACCTAAACAGGCTATGAAAGCTTAAAATTCACATTATTAAGCTCACAAAGGATTCCTCATTTTGGCAATGTAATCAGTTAAAATTTTGCACATACCCTGGTCCCCCCATTTACAACCATTTTAAACAGTCTGATCCTTTATGGAAATAACTACCACAAAAAGGTATTTTCAGGACCAATGCTGATACATATGAGTGTCATGGTCAGGGGTCAGGGTTGGAGACCAGTAGCTATGGCAGTGGAGGCTCTCACCAACCAGCTAGATAAGTGTATCAGCATCTTTATGGATGACACGGACTTACACAGACTGTGCACCTTGTGGTCGAAGCGACAATGTCTTTTTGTTGTGCATTATTTTTTGCTTTACCCTGCATTGTATTAAAATTACAGTGTCATTAAACCCACATCATAAAAAAACTATCAATAAATACTGTATTACATGCTGTTCATACTCAGTCATTCACTATGGGATTCATTTTCTGTATTTTGCAAAAAACCTGGTTGATCCTGCTATTCTCTATCTCCCCCTTCTGTCTATGTCCCCAATGCATCTGGGGATTTTACAGAACAGTGTAGTCAGTTACTGCACATACTCAGTTTTCAGTGAGTTTGTATGTTAAGTATTTCCTCACTATCACATCTGAGCAGCCCGTGTGACTGTAGAGTCACACATGTGGGCATATACTCTGGATAAATGACAGCCCACTCCCTCCCACCTCCTCCATGTCCACTAACCAGCTAAACACAATGAGGGTGGAATATTACATCTCAGGAGGAGAGCAGAATGGTTCATACTGCTTTTCTTGTGATGAAGGCTCTTTAGAAGCTGAAATGTGTTGAGGTTTCAAGTTGCCATCTGAAGATTCTTGCCAGATGAAACTCAACCAATGCAGTTAATAACTGATGCATAGAGTTGTATATGTGTCCATTTATGATAATCTTTCCTGTTTAAGCTTTGTTATTAAAAATACAAAACGTTTTTATTATAATCTTGTGTTGTGGATTGGTACCTTGAAAGTCCCACCCTTTTTTCTTTCCTTTGATGGAGTTATATAAATTATGGGATGAGGTACCGTAGCAATGTTCCTGGTCAAGACTTACAGTGAAGGAAATAAGTATTTGATCCCCTGCTGATTTTGAACGTTTGCCCACTCACAAAGAAATGATCAGTCTAAAAATTGAATGGTAGGTGTATTGTAACACTGAGAGACAGAATAGCAACAAAAAATTCTAAAGAAATGCATGTCTAACAAATTATGCACTGATTTGCATGTTCATGAGGGAAGTAAGTATTTGATCCCCTTCACAAAGCATGACTTAGTACTTGGTGGCAGATCCCTTGTTGGCAATCACAGAGGTCAGACGTTTCCTGTAGTTGGCCACCAGGTTTGCACACATCTCAGGAGGGATTTTGGCCCACTCCTCTTGGCAGATCCTCTCCAAGTCATTAACCGCTTGCCGCCCTGCCACTCTGTATATACGTGTGCAGGGCGGCAGTGGAGCGCAAAACCACGTTTAAAAACGGGTTCCGCGCTCCCGACACTTTCGCCGGCAGGGGGCGCGCGCGCGCTCCCGCCGACCCGCGGGTGATCCGATTCGATCCAGGAGGGATCAATCATTAGATTTCAGCCAGTGATTTCTGGCTGAAATTGGATGATCGGTCCCTGTCCTATCCTGTCCTGTGTTGATATTTACACAGGACAGGATATGATGTCATTCTTCTCTGCCTGGACACATTCCGTTCCAGACAGAGAAGAAGAGACATTTAAACGTGAGTAAAACAGCACACTGACAGTTAGAACACAGTCTAGGACACATTTAACCCCCTGATTGCCCCCCCCCCAGTTAACCCTTCACTGCCCTGTCACCAGTGTCACTGATCAGTGAAGCGATTTTTATTGATCACTGTATCAGTGTCGCTGGCGACTTCCAATAGTGCTAGCGCCCCTCCCAGATAGCGCCAGTTTGCCCGCCAGTACACCAATAAAGCCATTTAACCCCTTAATTTCCCCCCCCCAGTTAACCCCTTAACTGCCCTGTCACCAGTGTCACTGATCAGTGAAGCGATTTTTACTGATCACTGTATCAGTGTTGCTGGCGACTTCCGATAGTGTGAGCGCCCCTCCCAGATAGCGCCAGATTGCCCACTAATACACCAGTAGTCCCGTCTAACCCCTTGATTGCCCCCCCCCCCCCGAGTTGACCCCTTCACTGCCCTGTCACCAGTGTCACTGATCAGTGAACCAATTTTTACTGATCACTGTATCAGTGTCGCTGGCGACTTCCGTTAGTGTTAGCGCCCCTCCCAGATAGCGCCAGATTGCCCGCTAATACACCAGTAGTCCCGTCTAACCCCTTGATCGCCCCCCCCCCTGAGTTGACCCCTTCACTGCCCTGTCACCAGTGTCACTGATCAGAGAACCAATTTTTACTGATCACTGTATCAGTGTCGCTGGTGACTTCCGTTAGTGTTAGCGCCCCTCCCAGATATCGCCAGATTGCCCGCTAATACACCAGTGATCCCGTCTAACCCCTTGATCGCCCCCCCTCCCCCCTGAGTTGACCCCTTCACTGCCCTGTCACCAGTGTCACTGATCAGTGAACCGATTTTTACTGATCACTGTATCAGTGTCGCTGGCGACTTCCAATAGTGTTAGCGCCCCTCCCAGATAGCGCCAGTTTACCTGCCAGTAAATCAGTAATCCCATTTAACCCCTTGATCGCCCCCCACCCCCCCCCCCCCAGTTAACCCCTTCACTGCCCTGTCACCAGTGTCATTGATTACAGTGAACAGATTTTTACTGATCACCGTATTAGTGTCACTGGTGACTTCCGATAGTTTTAGCGCCCCTCCCAGATAGTGTCAGATTGCCACTAGTACACAAATAATCACATTTGACCCCTTGATTGCCAGGAACACGCTTACTTGCACGCTAAACCTTCATTGCTAGTATAGTGTCTGATTGGATCAATATCTTTGATCAGATCAGCGCTATACCAGCATTCACATTACTTTAGTATCCCCAAAAACGCAGTGTTAGCGGGATCAGCCCCAACACCTGCCAGCACCTGCGTTTAGCCCCTACGCCCCCCCTTCTCCCCCGGCAAGTGCAGTGTCAGTAGATAACTGTCACTTGATACATATTACACACAAAACCGCAGTGTTCACAGAATCAGGCCTGATATCTGTTAGCACTTGTCGGTAAATTTTTTGTAGCGGTTCAAGCAGTCCCTGACAGCCAGGCGCTCTTTTTCCCGTGAGTCGCACTAGGTACCTGTAAATTTAGTGGCCAAAATGTCTAAGCAAAGGTACACTAGTGAAGAGGCCTATAGGATTCTGAGCATGTCAAGTGAGAGCGAAGGGGAAGACTCACTGGCAGAACCAGGCTCAGAATACGAACCTATAGACAGCAGCGGCACCCTGACAGCTAGCTCAGACGACGAGGAAGTGGTCCCTGCTAAGGTCAGGCGTACCCGATCCAATTCACAGGTTGCTGAGGTGGTACAAATGCATGATGACTCTCATATGCAGCAGAGTGCCAGTACTAGTGCCGCAGTATCTTTTGGTGAACTGGCGAGCACCAGCGGCCTAGTACGTCCTGGTCGTAGGCATACCAGCACTGCAGTATCACTTGGTGACGTGGCGAGTCCCATAAGTGCAGTACAAGCTGGTGCGGTGGCGAGCACAAGTAGTGTCCCACGGCCACCAAGAATTCGCAGACAGGCCCGTAGAGCCCCTAGTGTCCTTCCGGATGTGCTTGCAAATCCCGATTGGCAGCCCACAAATTCTGCAGCACCCGTACTTCCCCCATTCACTGCCCAACCCGGAATTCAGGTGGAAACAGCAAATTTAAATACTCCCCTTAATTTTTTTGAGCTGTTTTTCACAGATCTTTATGCATTGATTGTGGATCAAAGCAGTTTATATGCACAACAATTTATCGCCGCCAACCCAAATTCAAACCTTGCCAAACCATTCGCATGGAAACCCATTACGGTTTCCGAATTTAAATTTTTTTTGGGCCTAACCCTCAACATGGGCATTAATGATAAAAATCAATTGCGGTTGTATTGGTCCACCGACCCTCTTGTTCACATGTCCGTGTTCTCTGCTGCCATGGCCAGGCATAGATTTGAGACGATAAGGCGTTTTATGCACTTCTACGACAACTCACTCAGTCGTCCTCGGGGTGGCCCTGAATTTGACCGGCTCCACAAAATTCGGCCCCTCGTAAATCACTTTAACCAAAAATTTGCAGATGTGTATACTCCCCAGAAAAACATCTGCATCGATGAGTCCCTCATTCAATATTCTGGCCGCCTTGTAATCAAACAATATCTCCCCAGCAAGCGTGCCAGATATGGGATCAAGATGTATAAGACCTGTGAGAGGGCAACAGGCTATACATGTAAGTTTCGGATTTACGAGGGAAAAGATAGTTACTTGGAGCCCCCCGGATGTCCAGACTACATGGGGAGCAGTGGCAAGATAGTTTGGGACTTGGCGTCATCCTATTTCCATATGGGGTACCACTTATACGTGGACAATTTTTATTCAAGCGTGCCACTATTTAGACATTTGTTCAATTTGGGAATTTGCACATGTGGCACTGTGCGATCTAATCGCCGAGGCTTCCCCCAACGGCTTGTAAATACCCATCTTAAAAAGGGGGAAAAAGCCTGCTTGAGAAATGAAGAATTGCTCGCAGTGAAGTGGAAGGACAAACGGGATGTTTACCTCCTGTCTTCCATTCACGCAGATACGACCGTCCAAATTACCACGGCAGCTGGTGTTGTTGAGAAGCCCCTCTGTGTCCACGATTATAACCTTAACATGGGAGGGGTGGACTTCAATGACCAAATGATGCAGCCGTATTTAGTTTCCCGAAAATCCAAACGCTGGTACATAAAAGTGTCAGTTTATTTATTTCAATTGGCTGTATATAACGCTTTTGTTCTCTATAAAGCAACTGGACATAGTGGATCATACCTAAATTTCCAGTTAGAGAACATCAGGGCCCTTTTGTATCCAGAAGGTGCTGCGCCCCAAATCCCTCTCCCAGATGCAGTTAGCCGTCTGCATGAGAGACATTTTCCCGATACCATTCCTGGTACCCCAACCCAAAGAAGACCCCAAAAAAGATGTCGTGTCTGCAGCAAACGTGGAATTAGGCGTGACAGCCGCTATTGTTGTCCCTCCTGTCCTGGCCAACCTGGCCTCTGCATCAAGACCTGCTTCCGCCTCTACCATACACTAGTGAACTATTAGTATAGGGTACAGCACGGCACAGATCAGGGCACATTTACACAGGGTCTCAAAAGATGTTAGGTAGTCAGGAAACTGGCTATCACATTTGGAGAGACCCTACCAGCTGTTTAAATGTTTGAAGTTTGGAAAAAAAAAGTTAAAAAAAATAAAAAAAATAAATAAAAGTACAAATACCCCCCCAAAAAATTAAAAAATTTAAAAACCAAAAATAGTTATAGTTTTTTTTGTTGTTGTCATTTTTGTGATTGTTCGACTTTCACTGGTTTATTGTTGTTTTATTGTTAACCATTTCTGTTTGCAGGAATGCTTTCAGCTGCAGCGCTGACCTGTTTCTTCTGACAGCAACAGGAACTTGCTCTCAGAATAGACATAAGTCAGCGTGGGCAGCGCTGTTGGATGAGATTTTTCATCCGCAGTTATAAAAAACAGAATATATGCCAAAGCATGGGGGCCTGGGGTGGCCAGTGGGTGGATGGCCCCTATGCTTCGGCATATATATTTTATATTTGTTGGCACATTTCATGTGTGCCCACCATTAGAAGTGGGTGGATTGAGGGAGGTTTCTAATGGTGGGCATACCACCACACACTTTTCCTTATAAAGTTGTTTTATTGAGTTTGTTTTATTGTTAACCATTGTTGATTTTTTTGCAGGAACGTCAAACTGCAGCACTGACCTGTTTATTCTGACAGCAACAGGGTCTTGCTTTCAGAATAGACATAAGTAGGTGTGTGCAGTGCTGTCGGATGAGATTTTTCATCCGCAGTTAAAAAAAAGAGAATATATGCCAAAGCATGGGGGCCTGGGGTGGCCAGTGGGTGGATGGCCCCTATGCTTCGGCATATATATTTTATATTTGTTGGCACATTTCATATGTGCCCACCATTAGAAGTGGGTGGATTGAGGGAGGTTTCTAATGGTGGGCATACCACACACTTTTTCTGGCAGAGATTTCTTCTCTTTTTTTCATTCAGCCCACAGGCTGCATAAAGAAAAAAAGAACATAGCATATACACCCAACAAGGACCAGTGACGTACTGGTACATCACTGGACTTTGAATGGTTATACCAGGGTGATGCCTGCAGCTGCAGGCATCATCCTGGTATCATTTTTTTCAGCCGGCAATGGGCTTTCATGTAAAAGCATTCCTAGTGGTTAATTAGCTGCAGAATTGCCTTTACAAGCAGCGGGAGAAAATGGCCCCCCCTCCCCCTCCCTGAGATAGCATTAAAAGTGATTAAAAAAAAAAAAAATTAAAGGGACAGTGTAAAAATAAATAAATAAATCAGAAAAAAAAAAAAAAAAAAAGGACCCTCGCCCATCCGCGCACGCGCACACCTGCGGTTGTGAGCGCTGACCCTTTCCCAGTATGGAAACAGCGATTGCACCATGCATGTGAGGTATCGCCACGAACGTCAGATCAAGGGCAGTAATTATAGCTCTAGACCTCCTCTGTAAATCTAAAATGGTAGCTTGTAAAGGCTTTTAAAGCGTTGCCTATAGATATTAAAAATGTATGCAGTTTGTCACCATTGCACAGGGCATGCGTAATTTTAAAGCATGTCATGTTTGGTATCTATTTACTCAGCATAGCATCATCTTTTATAGCATACCAAATAATTGGCCAATATATTGTGTTTTTGTGCATTAAAATTAAAAAAAGTGTATATTTTTCAAAACAATTGCGTTTGAAAAATCGCTGTGTAAGTAATATGTGAGATAAAAAATTGCACCACCCACCATTTTATTTACTAGGGTGTCTTCTCTAAGAAAATATATAATGTTTGGGGGTTCACTTTAATTTCCTAGCAAAAATACAGATTTTTTTAATGTGAACAAAAAGTGTCAGAAAAGGCTTGGTCTTCAGGTGGTTAGAAGAGTGAGTGATGTGTGGCATAAACCTCTAATTCTGGGCATAAAATGCCCCCACCCCTCAAAATGACCCCTTTTTGGAAAGTAGACACCCCAAACTATTTGCTGAGAGGCATGTTGAATCAATAGAAGAATTTATTTTTTACCACAAGTTTTTGGAAAATGAAGAAAGAAAATAAAAATATATTTTTTCTTTTCTTTTTTATATTTCAAAACCTTGTGAGAAAAAATTAGATCTGCAAAATACTTACCATGCCTCTTTTTAAATTCCTTGGAGTGTCTACTTTCCAAAAAGGGGTCATTTGGGGGGGTTTGGTGCTATCCTGGCATTCCAGGGCCTCCGAAACTGTGATAGGTAGTGGGGAAGTGAAATGAAGAAGTTACGCACCTTCAGGCTTTCAAAGTGCTCATTGGATTTCAGGCTCCTGTATGTGGCTAGGCTCCCAAAAAGTGTCACACGTGTGGTATCCCCATACTCGGTAGAAGTAGCAGAATGTATTTTGGGGTATAATTCCACATATACCCATGGCTTGTGCAAGAAATAAATCATTTAAATGACAATTTTGTGTAAAAAAAAAAAAAACGTTTTTGTCATTTTCCAGAAACTTGTGGAAAAAAAATAAATCTTCCATGGACACAATATGTCTCTCAGCAGATAGCTTAGGGTGTCTGCTTTCCAAAAAGGGGTCATTTGGGGGTGTTTGTTTTTTCAAAATTGTTTTTTTTTCAAGATTTTCGTGTTTTTTTGTTTGTAGCGCCAAAAATAAAAAGCGCACAGGTGATCAAATACCACCAAAAGAAAGCTCTATTTGTGTGAAAAAAAGGACGTAAATTTCGATTGGGTACAGCATTGCATGACCGCGCAATTATCATTTGAACTAGTGCAGCGCTGTATAGCAAAAAAAGGCATAAATTACAGTATCTATACCATAGTTTGTAGACGCTATAACGTTCACACAAAGCAATCAATATACACTTATTGGGATTTTTTTTTACCAAAAACATGTAGCAGAATATATTTTGGCTTAAATTTATGACTAACTTTACGATATATTTTTTATAGCTGAAAGTAGAAAATGTTGTTTTTTTTCAAAATTTTCGTGTTTTTTTTGTTTATAGCGCCGAAAATAAAAAGCGCACAGGTGATCAAATACCACCAAAAGAAAGCTCTATTTGTGTGAAAAAAAGGACGTAAATTTCAATTGGGTACAGCATTGCATGACCGCGCAATTATCATTTGAATTAGTGCAGCGCTGTATAGCAAAAAAAGGCATAAATTACAGTATCTATACCATAGTTTGTAGACGCTATAACGTTCACACAAAGCAATCAATATACACTTATTGGGATTTTTTTTACCAAAAACATGTAGCAGAATACATTTTGGCTTAAATGTATGACTAAGTTTGAGTTTACGATATATTTTTTATAGCTGAAAGTAGAAAAATTGTTTTTTTTTTCAAGATTTTCGTGTTTTTTTGTTTGTAGCGCCGAAAATAAAAAGCGCACAGGTGATCAAATACCACAAAAAGAAAGCTCTATTTGTGTGAAAAGAAGGACGTAAATTTTGTTTGGGTACAGCATTGCATGACCGCGCAATTATCATTTGAATTAGTGCATCGCTGTATAGCAAAAAAAGGCATAAATTGCAGTATCTATACCATAGTTTGTAGACGCTATAACGTTCACACAAAGCAATCAATATACACTTATTGGGATTTTTTTACCAAAAACATGTAGCAGAATACATTTTGGCTTAAATTTATGACTAATAGAGATGAGCGAATTATTCAAAAATTCGATTCGGCTGATTCGGCGAATTCGCGGAATAAATTTGATTCGAGTCGAATATATTTGCTGCGAATTTAACTTATAAAAAGGGTGTTTCTAGGCTTCAGAGAGCCTTTATATTAGTGCAGAACACTGTACCTTTAATTTAAATGCCCTTGGAGTCTGCTGGGGAAGAGAAATAATACTGTCAGTCAGTATGACATGCAGATGAGTGCCGTCGATCTTAGAATCACCGCACACTTCACTCATTTGGGCAGTCACGGGGCCAAAACCAGAGTGTGGAGCCACAGTGTGGCAGTGGAGGCAGCAGCAATGGGAGGCCATACAGCACCCTATGAAAAAATGGAACCCACCAGCAGTGTGAGGAGACCTGAAAGTGGCACATGGCAGAGTGTGGCGATGGAGACAGCAGCAATGGGAGGCCGTACAGGGACCCATGACACACTCTGGACCTGGCAGCAGCATGAGGAGGCGGTACAGGGGCCCATGACAGATTACGGGCCTGGCAGCAGCATGAGGAGTCGGTACGGGGGCCCATGGCAGATTACGGGCCTGGCAGCAGCAATGGGAGGCCCGTAATCTGCCAGCACCCTATGACAAAATGGAACCCACCAGCAGTGTGAGGAGACCTGAAAGTGGCACATGGCAGAGTGTGGCGATGGAGACAGCAGCAATGGGAGGCCGTACAGGGACCCATGACACACTCTGGACCTGGCAGCAGCATGAGGAGGCGGTACAGGGGCCCATGACAGATTACGGGCCTGGCAGCAGCATGAGGAGTCGGTACGGGGGCCCATGGCAGATTATGGGCCTGGCAGCAGCAATGGGAGGCCGTACAGGGACCCATGACACACTCTGGACCTGGCAGCAGCATGAGGAGGCGGTACAGGGGCCCATGACAGATTACGGGCCAGGCAGCAGCATGAGGAGTCGGTACGGGGGCCCAAGGCAGATTACGGGCCTGGCAGCAGCAATGGGAGGCCCGTAATCTGCCAGCACCCTATGACAAAATGGAACCCACCAGCAGTGTGAGGAGACCTGAAAGTGGCACATGGCAGACTGTGGCGATGGAGACAGCAGCAATGGGAGGCCGTACAGGGACCCATGACACACTCTGGACCTGGCAGCAGCATGAGGAGGCGGTACAGGGGCCCATGACAGATTACGGGCCTGGCAGCAGCATGAGGAGTCGGTACGGGGGCCCATGGCAGATTACGGGCCTGGCAGCAGCAATGGGAGGCCCGTAATCTGCCAGCACCCTATGACAAAATGGAACCCACCAGCAGTGTGAGGAGACCTGAAAGTGGCACATGGCAGAGTGTGGCGATGGAGACAGCAGCAATGGGAGGCCGTACAGGGACCCATGACACACTCTGGACCTGGCAGCAGCATGAGGAGGCGGTACAGGGGCCCATGACAGATTACCGGCCTGGCAGCAGCATGAGGAGTCGGTACGGGGGCCCATGGCAGATTACGGGCCTGGCAGCAGCAATGGGAGGCCGTACAGGGACCCATGACACACTCTGGACCTGGCAGCAGCATGAGGAGGCGGTACAGGGGCCCATGACAGATTACGGGCCTGGAAGCAGCATGAGGAGTCGGTACGGGGGCCCATGGCAGATTACGGGCCTGGCAGCAGCAATGGGAGGCCCGTAATCTGCCAGCACCCTATGACAAAATGGAACCCACCAGCAGTGTGAGGAGACCTGAAAGTGGCACATGGCAGAGTGTGGCGATGGAGACAGCAGCAATGGGAGGCCGTACTGGGACCCATGACACACTCTGGACCTGGCAGCAGCATGAGGAGGCGGTACAGGGGCCCATGACAGATTACGGGCCTGGCAGCAGCATGAGGAGTCGGTACAGGGGCCCATGGCAGATTACGGGCCTGGCAGCAGCAATGGGAGGCCCGTAATCTGCCAGCACCCTATGACAAAATGGAACCCACCAGCAGTGTGAGGAGACCTGAAAGTGGCACATGGCAGACTGTGGCGATGGAGACAGCAGCAATGGGAGGCCGTACAGGGACCCATGACACACTCTGGACCTGGCAGCAGCATGAGGAGGCGGTACAGGGGCCCATGACAGATTACGGGCCTGGCAGCAGCATGAGGAGTCGGTACGGGGGCCCATGGCAGATTACGGGCCTGGCAGCAGCAATGGGAGGCCGTACAGGGACCCATGACACACTCTGGACCTGGCAGCAGCATGAGGAGGCGGCACAGGGGCCCATGACAGATTACGGGCCTGGCAGCAGCATGAGGAGTCGGTACGGGGGGCCATGGCAGATTACGGGCCTGGCAGCAGCAATGGGAGGCCCGTAATCTGCCAGCACCCTATGACAAAATGGAACCCACCAGCAGTGTGAGGAGACCTGAAAGTGGCACATGGCAGAGTGTGGCGATGGAGACAGCAGCAATGGGAGGCCGTACAGGGACCCATGACACACTCTGGACCTGGCAGCAGCATGAGGAGGCGGTACAGGGGCCCATGACAGATTACGGGCCTGGCAGCAGCATGAGGAGTCGGTACAGGGGCCCATGGCAGATTACGGGCCTGGCAGCAGCAATGGGAGGCCCGTAATCTGCCAGCACCCTATGACAAAATGGAACCCACCAGCAGTGTGAGGAGACCTGAAAGTGGCACATGGCAGAGTGTGGCGATGGAGACAGCAGCAATGGGAGGCCGTACAGGGACCCATGACACACTCTGGACCTGGCAGCAGCATGAGGAGGCGGTACAGGGGCCCATGACAGATTACGGGCCTGGCAGCAGCAATGGGAGGCCCGTAATCTGCCAGCACCCTATGACAAAATGGAACCCACCAGCAGTGTGAGGAGACCTGAAAGTGGCACATGGCAGAGTGTGGCGATGGAGACAGCAGCAATGGGAGGCCGTACAGGGACCCATGACACACTCTGGACCTGGCAGCAGCAAGAGGAGGCGGTACAGGGGCCCATGGCAGAGTGGCGAAGCGTAAGCAGCTTAAATTGAAGGCCATACAGAGGCCTATGTTAAAAATAATAACATGTTTGGGGCATGATTCATGGCGGATTTAGTCAGTTGTGTCAGGAACTGGTGGTTTGAAATCCAGACTAATCCACGCCTGATTCATTTTCACAAACGTGAGTCTCTCCACACTTTGGGTGGACAGTCGTGTCCTCCGCGGAGTTACAATACCTCCTGCCGCACTAAACACGCGCTCCGATGCCACGCTACTGGCCGGGCATGACAGCCTTTCAAGGGCAAATTCAGCTAGTTGGGGCCAAAGGTCAAGTTTTGTTGCCCAGTAGTCAAGGGGATTGTCTACCTCGGTTGGCAGGGTGCTGTCCAAGTAGGCCCAAGCCTGTTGTTTGAGGTCCTGCTCCAGGTTCACCTGATGCTGCTGCTGCTGCGGCTGGTTAGTAGTTTCCTCACTGCGCTGGTGAAGAAAGCTACTCATCGACTGCAGACTGAGGCAGCCGCTGCTGGTGGAGCTGCCACTGCTCCTACCACCCCACCCCTCCCCTGCTGCCATGGCAGCGGAACGCGAGCACACAGGGCCCACAGTGTCTGAGGATGGACGTTGGCGCAGAAAGGCAGAGACCAACTGACTACATAGGTGGTTTTTATAGTACGTTATTTTGGCCTCCCTCTCAGCAGGTGTGAAAAAGGCCACCATTTTTGAACGGTAGTGAGGGTCCAACAAGGTGGACAGCCAAAAGTCATCCCTCTGTCTGATGGTTATTATTCGGCTGTCGCTACGCAAGCAAGCAAGCATGCTATGGGCCATTTGTGCCAAGGAATGCGAGGGACTCCCTGCCTCCATCTCCACAGCATACTGCCACGGTGCGTCTGGGTCCTCTGTCTCCTCCTCCTCCTCTACCAGATGCTCCTGCTCCTCCACTCCTGTCCGCTGAGTGGAAAAACCACCCATTTCACTCAATAATTCCTGAGCACCAATGTCCTCCTCTACATACGGCTACGTTTACTTCCTCGGGCGGCTTGACGAAAAATTGCCACACCGCCGAGTAGGAAACTTTGCCCCTGCTACTCCTCACTGGCTGACTGCTACTTCCTCCGTGCACACCGGCACCACTACTGGCCGTGGTGGTAGGCTGCAGTGGAGCTGGTGCTCTACTCCGTGGCCGTTTGCCTCCACTGACACTGCTGCGACCCTGCTGCCTCCTGGGCAACCCACCGACTGTTTTGCTCGCTGCCAAGCTGCCACCCTCTTCTCCTGATGATGCGGAAGCAATAGCCTGATGACGACGAGGCTGCCAAGTGCGATCAGCCTCATCATCATCAATTAGGGTCTCCGCCTCACTACTAGCCCCCTCGGCTGCGTGTGGGTCAGGAGACAGACCTGTCTCTAGACCGGCTACCGAGCCACTCTCCTCGCCAGTACTTCTTCGCCTGGCTGCTGAAGAGGCGGATGTCTCCCCCCGTTCCTGACCGCCCTCTGTTAGCTCTTCCTCACTGTACAGTGGGGCTGAGCCCACAGCATGCGATACTTCGCTTGGTGAGGGAACACCAAAGGACAGGGGCAGGTAGAGGACACGTGATTTCAGTGGGCTTGCTCCCGGGCCATGCCAACTAACGGTTGTGTCTGACGTACCCACCGACCATTGGCTGTAGGTGTCAGAGGTGACCTGGGAAGAGGAAGACGACCAAGCCAACCAATCGATGACGGCAGGGTTGTCGGTGGAGACACGACCGCTGGATGACACCGGGAGCACTGGCCTCTGGCTGCGACTAGTGCTGCCTCGACCCCTTCCTCTGCTGCCACGTCTGCTCGCTCCTGAAACATTGCCTCCTCTGCGTGTTGTCTGACATACTCTTTAATTCAACGATTCTGTGTCCCTGAGTAACGATTCTGTGTCCCTGAGTAACAATTCTGTGTCCCTGAGTAACAATTCTGTGCCTGTCCCTGAGTAAAAATTCTGTGTCCCTGAGTAACAATTCTGTGTCCCTGAGTAACGATTCTGTGTCCCTCAGTAACAATTCTGTGTCCCTGAGTAACAATTCTGTGTCCCTGAGTAACAATTCTGTGTCCCTGAGTAACGATTCTGTGTCCCTCAGTAACGATTCTGTGTCCCTCAGTAACGATTCTGTGTCCCTGAGTAACAATTCTGTGTCCCTGAGTAACAATTCTGTGTCTGTCCCTGAGTAACAATTCTGTGTCCCTGAGTAACAATTCTGTGTCCCTGAGTAACGATTCTGTGTCCCTCAGTAACAATTCTGTGTCCCTGAGTAACAATTCTGTGTCCCTGAGTAACAATTCTGTGTCTGTCCCTGAGTAACAATTCTGTGCCCCTGAGTAACAATTCTGTGTCCCTCAGTAACGATTCTGTGTCCCTCAGTAACAATTCTGTGTCCCTGAGTAACAATTCTGTGTCCCTGAGTAACAATTCTGTGTCTGTCCCTGAGTAACAATTCTGTGTCCCTGAGTAACAATTCTGTGTCCCTGAGTAACGATTCTGTGTCCCTGAGTAACGATTCTGTGTCCCTCAGTAACGATTCTGTGTCCCTGAGTAACAATTCTGTGTCCCTGAGTAACGATTCTGTGTCCCTGAGTAACAATTCTGTGTCCCTGAGTAACGATTCTGTGTCCCTGAGTAACGATTCTGTGTCCCTCAGTAACAATTCTGTGTCCCTGAGTAACAATTCTGTGTCCCTGAGTAACAATTCTGTGTCCTTCAGTAACAATTCTGTGTCCCTGAGTAACAATTCTGTGTCCCTGAGTAACAATTCTGTGTCTGTCCCTGAGTAACAATTCTGTCTCCCTGAGTAACAATTCTGTGTCCCTGAGTAACGATTCTGTGTCCCTCAGTAACAATTCTGTGTCCCTGAGTAACAATTCTGTGTCCCTGAGTAACAATTCTGTGTCTGTCCCTGAGTAACAATTCTGTGTCCCTGAGTAACAATTCTGTGTCCCTGAGTAACGATTCTGTGTCCCTGAGTAACAATTCTGTGTCCCTGAGTAACGATTCTGTGTCCCTCAGTAACAATTCTGTGTCCCTGAGTAACAATTCTGTGTCTGTCCCTGAGTAACGATTCTGTGTCCCTGAGTAACAATTCTGTGTCCCTGAGTAACGATTCTGTGTCCCTAAGTAACGATTCTGTGTCCCTAAGTAACGATTCTGTGGCCCTAAAGTCTCTGTGGCCCTAACTCTGTCCCTAATACACAGAGGTCTGTCTCTCTTGAATGACCGGAGGCTAATGGAGAATTCTAAGATGGCCGCGGTTTATAGCTCCACCATTACACAGTGCTGGCTGGCTGGCTGCTGATTGGCTAATGCGATCACATGTCATGAATGAATGCATTATGGGTCAGCGCGCCTTGTCTGCGCGCCTTCCCAGAGATCCCCGCTCCGTCGCCACACATGTCGCCGCCATTTTTGGGAAAATTCGATTCATGCATCCGAAGTTTGCTAATTTTCGGATTCGGCGCGAATCGAATTTTTCCTGATCTTCGAAACGAATTCCACTTCGCCATGTTCGATTCGCTCATCTCTAATGACTAACTTTGAGTTTACGATATATTTTTTATAGCTGAAATTAGAAAATATTGTTTTTTTTCAAAATGTTTTTGATTTTTTTGTTTATAGCGCAGAAAATAAAAAGCGCACAGGTGATCAAATACCACGAAAAGAAAGCTCTATTTGTGTGAAGAAAAGGACGTAAATTTTGTTTGGGTACAGCATTGCATGACCGCGCAATTATCATTTGAATTAGTGCAGCGCCAAACAGCAAAAAAAAGGCCTGGTCATTAAGGGGGGTAAATCCTCTGGGGCTCAAGTGGTTAAGGTTTGGTGGCTGACGTTTGGCAACTCGAACTTTCAGCTCCCTCTACAGATTTTCAATCGGATTAAGGTCTGGAGACTGGCTAGACCACTCCAGGACCTAAATTATTATTATTATTATACAGGATATATATAGCGTCAACAGTTTACATTAATGTGCTTCTTCTTGAGTCACTCCTTTGTTGCCTTGGCCGTTTGTTTTGGATCATTGTCATGCTGGAACACCCATCCACGACCCATTTTCAATGCCCTGGCTGAGGGAAGAAGGTTCCTCAAGATTTGATGGTACATTGCACCGTCCATCGTCCCTTTGATGCGGTGCAGTTGTCCTGTCCCCTTAGCAGAAAAACACCCCCAAAGCAGAATGTTTCCACCACCATGTTTGACAGTTGGGATGGTGTTCTTGGGGTCATAGGCAAAATTTCTCCTCCTGCAAACACGGCGAGTTGAGTTGATACCAAAGAGCTTGATTTTGGTCTCATCTCACCACAACACTTTCAACCAGTCCTCCTCTGCATCATTCAGATGTTCAGTGGCAAACTTCAGACGGGTCTGGACATGTCATATAAATATAAATGCAGCGCTTGAGATATCAATAATATTGTACTAAAGTGGGCGCTGAAAAGCACTAAAAGTGATTTGAATGCAAATGGTGAACTGTCATATAATGACGCATGTGCCTGGTATAAGCAACAATAATAAAGTGACTGAAGTGCGTTATAAATAAACAGGGTAAAAAAGTCCAAAATTCAAAGGGATCCGTGCTCCGTGCTGGTGATCTCTGTGATGTAGACCGATAATGTGAATGCACTAACCAGAACCGCATAAGATATGCGCATATTTATATATTATCCAAGTATGGTCATCAGGGTGTAGGCAAGGATGGTGGAATCATCTGGCACACTGTAAGCACACAAGGTAACTCCAATCTCACTCAGAGGACACTCTCAGCTTCCAGGACAACTCCAGGTAAGCATCAGACCACCGGAACAATTTCCACATCAAAAAAGGGATTTCTGCAGCTTGGGGGCTTGTATACACCAAGCCAAAGACAAATGAAGTACTAATAATGTAGTATTTTATTAATTTTAAAGGGTTATAATATTAAAAAAGGCAGCATTCACATGAAGGATAAGTTAAAATGGCACTCGGCCGTCTGCGTCGTGACGTCACTATGGCAGCCTCCTTACTGACGCATTTCATGCCCGAGCATGTTATCGAAGGGATGTGCCCGCCATACCAATGTCTTCAGCCTGGACATGTGCTTTCTTGAGCAGAGGGACCTTGCGGGCACTGCAGGATTTCAATCCTTGTCGGCGTAGTGTGTTACCAATTGTTTTCTTGGTGACTGTGGTCCCAGCTGCCTGGAGATCATTGACAAGATCCTCACGTGTAGTTCTGGGATGATTCCTCATTGTTCTCATGATCATTGACACTCCATGAGGTGAGATCTTACATGGTGCACCAGACCTAGGGAGACTGACAGATGTTTTGTGTTCAGGGGCGGACTGACCATTTGGAAACTCGGGCACTGCCCGAGGGCCCGGGGTCAGTAGGGGGCCCCAAGAGATGCCCCTGGTACCTTTTTCAAAGGCTTTTTTGAGTTTGGGCAAGGACACAGGGGCCCCATGATCCCCTATTGCCCGGGGGCCCCATGAGTTGTCAGTCCACCCCTGTGTTTGTTACTTCCATTTGCGAATGATTGCACCAACTGTTGTCACCTTTTCACCAAGCTGCTTGGGGATAGTTTTGTAGCCCAGTCCAGCCTTGTGTAGGTCTACAATCTTGTCCCTGACATCCTTGGACAGCTCTTTGGTCTTTGCCATGGTGGAGAGTTTGGAATCTGATAGTTTGATTGCTCCTTTGGACAGGTGTCTTTTATACAGGTAACAAAATGAGATTAGCATCACTCCCTGGTAGCCAGACACCTGCTGAATGATAGGGGATCAAATACTTATTTCCCTCATGAACATGCAAATCAGTGCATAATTTGTTAGACATGCATTTCTTTAGAATTTTTTGTTGCTATTCTGTCTCTCAGTGTTACAATACAACTACCATTTGATTTTTAGACTGATCATTTCTTTGTGAGTGGGCAAACATTCAGAATCAGCAGGGGATCAAATACTTATTTCCTTCACTGTAGCATTTTAATTATAATGTACTGAAGGTATTTGAATACAATGACTTTTTTTACACAGACAGTTAAACATGCCTTTATTGCGATACGTAAAGCTTATTTTAGTATCAAATATGCTTTTTGTCCTTTTAAAAATAAATTGCTTTGATGTCATCATAATAACAAATGCAATAGCACAGAAATGATTAAACAAAGAATATTAGGTGTATTTTTCTTATCCTATTTTCACATATTTCTGCCCATATTGAATAATTCAGGCTGACTGCCCTCTAGGGCAATGTTTGTCAGGTGTTATACTATAAGCAAAGAAAATGGAAAGGTTGACCACTTATATAATGCAAACACTGCATGCTTTTTGTTTTTTAAAGTGGTATTAAACCCAAAAGCAAACCATTTTTATACTGCAGTTTACCTTTTCTCAGATGTGATTGATGCACATGGTGGTCTTTTGTTTTTCAAAAGAACAAGCTCTCCAGCAGAATGTATCAGGGATCATCAGATATGAGACAAACCATTTTACGCTAGCAGTTGTGCTTACAATTATCAGCTTTTCTGTAAACCCTTTTATCCCAAAAGAAAAAAAAAGTGTTTGCTGTAACTGCTTATAAAGTGTGATCTGGAGTCTGGCTTCAATTTGTTAGTGTATTCAAATCTTCCGGTGCATCTAACACTCATCTCCCCCCAGATTGATAACACTGCTGTCCAAATTTATCCAGAGTGAGGACACTGTAATACAGGAGGTGTGTTACTAGCCAAATCACCATGTGAAAACAGAGGGAAAGCTAATGCAGCTGCCACATGTGTTGATTGATAAGCTGCAAAATATCACATTTTTAGTTTTGAGTTTAATACCTCTTTAATAAAAAAAATGAAAAACTCAGAGGCCCACAGCAGCCAATGTTTTTAGAGAATAATACATTCTCAGTAGTTACTATGGTCTATTGAACTTTACCCTTACAATGGTATGGAATCAGTTTGTTCAGTATCTTAATTTATTATCTATCGTTTTCTTTCCAAAAAGACTCTCTTTCCCTTTTCTCCAACATCAGAAATACAAATCTTTATGAAATTCAGTCAATTTTATATTATCAACTGATTGCCCATAATGGCATTATAATGACTAGAAGTAGAAATTAATTGAACCCAAAACAAAAAATGTAATATATTGCAGCTTACCAATCATTAGAAGTGGTGGCTGCATTAGGTTTCTTTTTTCCTTCGATTTTAACCTACTGATCTGGCCAGTAACACACCTCCTGTATTAGAGTGCCTCCACTCTGATGAGGTAGAGGCACAGCAGACAGCAGTATTGCCAGTCAGGGGGAGGGTGTTAAATTTTTTAGCACTTTAAATACAATAACAAACATCCGCCAAACTCCAGCTCACACTTTATAACCAGTTACAACATACTGTTTTTTTCCCTTTTGGGATATAGGTTTTACATGGATAAATAAAAGCTGATCATTTTAACCGTTTCAATACCATGCAATTTTACACCTTCCTGCCCAGGCCATTTTTCAGGTTTCAGCGCTCTCACACTTTGAATGACAATTGCGCGGTCATACAACATTGTACCCAAACTAAAATTTTATCATTTTCTTCACACAACTAGAGCTTTCTTTTGGTAGTATTTAATCACCGCTGGGGTTTTTATTTTTTGCTAAATTAACAAAAAAATACCAAAAATTTTGAAAAAAAAACACGTTTTTCTTTGTTTCTGTTATAAAAGTTTACAAATAAATAATTGTTCTTCATAAATTTAGGCCGAGATGTATTCTGCTACATGTCTTTGGTGAAAATAACCCAAATTAGGATGTATTTTTTAGTTTGTAGGAAAGTTATAGAGTTCACAAACTATGGTATACATCTGAATATTGATCAATCCTGAAGTACTGACAGCCAATCTAATTTCTTGAGGTCCAAGAATGTCAGAATAGTACAGATATCCCCAAATGACCCCTTTTTGCAGAGTAGACAGTCCGACGTACTTCATAAGAGGCATGGCGAGTTTTTTGAAGTCGTATTTTTTTGTCATAATTTTTCGGAAAATGAAAAAATTAAAAAAATTATTTTCACTATTTTTTTTTTTACATACTGTCACCAGTGCAGTACAGCGTCATCATATAACTGGCATGGCGGTGAACAGGGACACTGACTGGTGACAGTATGAAAAAAAAAAAATATATATATATTTTTATTTTTTTTATTTTTTTATTATATTTAATTTTTTATTACATTTTTTTTTATTTTATTTAAGATTTTTTTTTCATATTTTACTATGACCAAAGTAGTACAATGTTACCATAGTAACATTGTACTACTTTGGGGAAGTGATCAGTATTTTTTTTTTTTTTACACAATTTGCTTATAGCAAAGAATTACTTTGCTATAAGCAAGCATTTACCTGAATGAAATCGATTCATACAGCTTTTTTTTTTTTTTTGTGCTTAGCTGTGATTTGGTCACAGCTAATCACATGACATGTGAATGTGATTAGCTGTGACCATTCACAGCTAGGCACTAGTATACAATGGATGGCATCATGAATGAAGCTATCCATTGTATACAACTGTCATGTGACCTGCTGTGATTGGTCACAGCAGGTCACATGGTACCAGCAACGGGAGCTGGTACTCGGATCTGTCATCGGCCGTGTCCGAGGTGCACGGCCGGTGACAGATCGCACTGCTGCGCCGCTCTGCCAAATGGCGTGCACCCGGAGTGCAGAGACACATTTGAAGCCGCCAAACGGCCATTGGCCGGGCGGCTAATGGTTAATCACCTCTGCCAGTGATATATGGATTTTTTCATCCATATAAACTAATACATTGTACTGGAGAGCTTGAACATCTGAAAAACATCAGATTTGCTGGCTGAATGAAAAACAGAAAAAGAGGAAAGAAAGCCTAAAAAAGAAAACGAATACAGCCATCACATCTGAGAATTGGTAAGATGCAATATAATAAATATTTGCATTTGAGTTTACTGCTTTAATGCTTGTTTGGGCTAAGTAGGGATAGTATTCAATAAAACAAATGTACAACTGGATATAGGCGATCCATGAAATTCACCCCTTAACCCTGCCCCTCCCCCCTCACCTGCAATCTCCTGGGACACGTCCTAGGTCCCAGGAAGCTGCATGTCCATTCACAAAGCTCACACATGTGCAGTGGGGAGCCAGCTGTGACGTCACAAGGAGTCATAATGGCTTCTCACTGTAAACATGCCGGTGCAAGGGACCCAAAGGCCACTGAAGAACTGGCTTGGATGAGGGTGGTGCTGAATCCCTGGACAGGTGAGTGTCCTTTTATTAGAATTGAGCAGCTACAGTATTTGTAGCTGCTGACTTTTAATTTTTCAGACTGAAGAACCTCTTTAATGTTTTAATGAATGTTTTACTACATTTTAAAATAAACTAGAGGTTCTCTACTTTCTATAAGAATGATAATTAGACTATACTTTATATTATTCGTATATAACTAGATAGAGAAACACACTTAAACATGTGAAAAGGAGATTAGGCCCGCATCTTCTGGTTGTTTATAAGAATGCAAAATATTAATGCGCAATATTACATATTTACCTAACAAAGGAAAAAAACTTGTTTTATTCCTGGATGTATTGTACCATTAAAACTAAAGAAAAAAATTTACAAAATCACAATACATTCCCTTAAAAAAAGAGATCTGTGGTTTATGTTGCCATGTCCTGACCTTGTTGTATTGAATTATTTCTTTCTGTACACAGAATGTTCCTGTTCAGAGAAGCTGTGAACTAATCTCTGATAGGGAACATTATTGTCAGAAACCATAGTAGCGAACGTTAGGCTTCCAGTTATTTACATTACCATAAAATGAAGCCTGGGCTGGATTAGAAGTGTCTTTTAGAGTTGAATTGCTTTTTTTCTACAGACAAAGATAATCACAAAATTATACTGTGCAAATAAACAGTAGATTTCTATATCGATTTAAGAGCATATCAAATATTTGTCTTGCTCATTTCTCTACGAGACTTCTCTGTATTTAGCAGTGCACACAGCATTTCAAACCTATGGTACTTTATGTTTCATGTCTTGTTAATGACCAGTGTATAAACATTAACATCGCACATTCTTTCAAAGTGAAATAATGGTGATGATGCTTTGACATACTGTATTTGTTAATTTCCTATTTATTTGCATTTGTTAAATTAAAGTGATTGCTAGAGAATTTTGTCTTAGTCATAAGTTTTACAGCCCTGTATATTCATTATGTGTAGAAGCATCTAGACCACGGTTTTGTGCGGTGAAAATGCAATCTAATTTTATTAAACGCTTTAATGGCAAAGAGGAAAGTACTAATTTGTTTACATTTCAGGATGCATTTATACCATTTTGCTCATTTATGCAAAGAAGCTGATTACCTTATGACATATCTCTCATTATTACCAGTCAACCCCCACTTATATTACCCTCTACATACCTCTTCTTCCTCTTCCTTGTTCCCACATCAAAAACTATACTTTTTACATATTCACACATCCGTGATTATTAACTTTATGCAAGGTTGGAGGAGCTAAAGGGAACCAGACCATGACCACCAGGGCTTTATCCTGATTAAAGCCCTTGTTCAGAATTCCCCAGTATTCCTTCCTCTGGTTGCTATTACAGTTTTGATAAATATTTTATGCATTACGTCTGCTGGTTGGTGCTACGTTATAATTAATCAAATGTACTTCTTCAAATCAGTATTTGCGTAGCACATGAAAGCAACATTAGTGGTAGGAATGTTGGTGAATTCTGAAGCC
The DNA here is from genome assembly GCF_062004578.1 of Staurois parvus. Taxonomy (NCBI): domain Eukaryota; kingdom Metazoa; phylum Chordata; class Amphibia; order Anura; family Ranidae; genus Staurois; species Staurois parvus. The sequence goes on along the minus strand of NW_028319228.1, from coordinate 7,866,996 downwards.
ATGTTAAGAGTCTATCAGCAGTTTTACTCCCCTTGGTCTATCCCACAAACTAGTGGCATAGTGAAAAGGTATAGTGAGACTTAACGTGACAAAAGTTTGTGGGTTACAGGAATGAAATGAACTTATGCATTGAGTTTAGCATAACTGTCCTTAAGGCACACACCTAGAAAACCCTTGAATATTTCACATTTCTTGAAATTACTATGGAATCTTGGGGTCACTCAGAATCTTCTCAGAAATCAGGGACACTAGAAATCCTAGGGTTCACTCAGAGAGTCAGAAAATCAGGGACACTAGGAAACAAAAGGGTCCTTAGAAACACTAGCTGCTGCCCATGCAATCCCTAATTAAAGGAGCCCAGCATAAATAATAAGGGAGATGGCCCAGCTGGGCTGGGTGTGTAGCTAACTTCATCGACAGCAGGTAAATAACCAATCTTGAACACAGATCTCTTGGGATAACTGGTAACCTTGCAAGCTAAACCAATAGAACTACTGTATATTTGCCAGCATGCCTGATCTTTTGGAATAGAGGTCACTGATCCTAAACAGAGCTGCAGGTCTGTAATGGTTTGCAGTGGTGCTTAGATCATAAAACTGCCTGATAAATTATATATATATATATATATATATATATTATATACACTGCTCAAAAAAATGAAAGGAACACTTTTTAATCAGAGTATAGCATGAAGTCAATTAAACTCTTGGGATATTGATCTGGTCAGTTAAGTAGTAACAGTGAAGTGGGAGCGGGTGTCCAGATATGATTATTGCACCACATCCCTTAAAATTGAAAATATTCAATAGAGAAGATGGGACTTTCAGGGTGCATGAACATGAATACCAAACATATTAAAAGGTTATATAATTTTTATTTCGGATTTTTGTAAAAAAACACAACAAGAAAGGAAAAAATACATAAACATAAAAAATTTCAGTACTAAGGGTAAAACTGAGATTCAAACTTGGTTAGGTAATTGTAGTTACTCCCTACATGTTTCGCCCTCACTGGATTCTTCAGGGGAGATTTTTTGAAGAAATTTCAACAGCCGAGGCAGTCTAAGGTATATCAAAGGAAATTTATATAATTACCAAACAACTTTAATATATCCAATACAAAGTATTTAATCATATATATATGTATATATATATATATATATATATATATATATATATGGGACTCAATGGCTCACAATGGATGTGAAAGTTCACGGAGCTAGGAGAAAATGACCTACCAAACATCTTAATTGGCCTACACGTCCAAAACAGTTGTAGAGGATATAATGGGCATCAAATATCATCTAGGCATAATAGGATAGACTAAAAAGAAATTAATTACATTTACCGGAAGATATGAAGCAGAGATCATAATTCATTAGGTTAAAGTTAGCTTTGGGCAATTTTACCTGTTAAATGCTTTAGAAGGATATATAGGCATAACCTAACAAATCCATCTAGACATAATAGGATAGACAAAGAGATCAGAAACTACCGTATTTTTCGCTCCATAAGACACACTTTTTCCCCCCAAAAAAGGGGGGGAAATGTCAGTGCGTCTTATGGAGCGAATATGGAGCGGCCGGTCCGGTATTTCCGCCACCTACACCATGTCAGAATACCGGGCTGGCTGCTCAGCTCTTCTCTGAAGCAGGACCTCACCTGATCCTCGGTCCAGCACTGTACAGTCTTCCCGCGCCGGCATCTTTAGTGTGGGCACCCGAGTGCACACTAGTGTGGACACCCGAGTGCACACTAGTGTGGACAGCCGGGTGCCCACTGCGCATGTGCAAGAAGCGCTGCGCTTTGTGAATGCCCCGGCATCTTCTGGGACCTGTCATGTGTCCCAGAAGATGCTGGGCCATTCACAAAGTGCAGCGCTTCTCGCGCATGCACAGTGGGCACCCGGCTGTCACAGCCGGGTACCCACACTAAACGGAGGGCAACTCCGCGAAAGTGGGAGCGGGTGTAGCAATTGTGCACACAGATATGGACACGGTTATCCATCTTGCTCAAGATTCCCCATCTTGTATCATTCTCTCTCCCTCCAATCTCCCTCCCTCAGGAATGGTGTGGGTGTGTGTGTGTGTGCTGGATTCACAAGGGCATCAGTACTCTACCTCTCTAAACTTCTTTCTGTTATCTCTCTGTTGTGGTATTGCTCTCTGTATTTATATATATATATATTGGCTACATCTTTTTCTGTAAAAATTTTTATTGTACCATTTTGACCTTTTTAGTAATAAATCCTATTATCAATCGCTCTCAGGCTGCGGTACATATATTTTGGTCCATTAGCTGGAAAATCTTTGTGCAGGGTGCGGCTGAGCGTGGCATTGTTATGCACATGACAGCACGGTTTTAGATTGGCTAGTCCTTCGGTCACGAGTTGGTGAGAAGGGCTGGGGGTCTGACGCCACGACCGTCACATATTGGCTGGCAGCGTACGTGGGATAGTTCTGCATTAGAGCTTCAGTGCATTGTTAGGAATTAGCTCTGGATTGAAGGATTGTAACCTTTGTGGAAACAGTCCTTAGAGACAAGCGGTGCATATTTTTTTATATATATATAGAGAGACATATAGCAACAGCTCCTTCCGTTTTCTGCTTTCTATTCTACCTTTGCTTGCAATTATGCCTGGTTTAGCAGAATACAGGAAAATGAGCAAAAGTGATTTAAGTACTGAATGCGCATCATGAGGAATTGACGTCGGTGGCAAAACTCGTGAAAATCAGATTTCTGACTTACATGAGTATGATATCCGGGCAGACCAGAACCTGGAACTAAAGGGGTTCCCGCCACCTCTGATCCCAGTGGCTCAGAGACGGCCTCGCAGGATGCGCATACAGAGACTGACACTGGAGTATCACCAAATGTTACCGGAGTGCCTGCAACCAGCAGAGACTCTCCTCAGATGCAGGAAGCCCTGAAACGCATCATGGAGGCAGATCTTATGACATACCTGCAGTTCATGGAACGCCAGGCTGAGAAAGAGGCTGAGGAATGCCAGGCAGCGGCTGACCGAGAGGCGGCGCAGAGGGAAGCTGATCGTCAGCACGAACTGGAGATGGCTAGGCTCCGGCAGCAGCGACAGGCTCAGAACCTCGGGTCTCTAGAGCACAGGGACGCCTCTCAGGCTGTGGGCACAGCAGCCAAGTTTCCATTGATGGAAAAAGACGGTGACATTGACATGTATTTACTGTCATTTGAAAAAACTTGCCCTCAGTACCATCTGCCCCAAGCACAATGGGCTCGGTACCTGACCCCAGGGCTACAAGGCAAGGCCCTGGATGCGTTTGTCAAATTGCCAGAGGGGCAGGATGAAAATTTTGAAGCTCTAAAAGAAGCCATCGTCCGGAAGTACCAGCTGACCCCGGAAGTGTACCGCAAGCGGTTTAGGTCCTCACAAAAGGGACCTGAGGACTCTTACACGGATGTGGTAAGTCGCTTGCGCACCACATTCCGGCAGTGGACTAGGGGACTGAAATCTGACTCCTACGAGTCCCTGGAGGATCTCATGATACGAGATCAGCTACTGCATATCTGCCCGTCAGACGGTTTGTATTGGAGAGAGAACCCGCATTTGCCAAAGCTGCAGCAGATCTGGCAGATACATACAGTCATGGCCGAAATTGTTGGCACCCTTGATATTTCTCCAGGAAATCATGTATTTCTCACGAAACGTATTGCATTAACACATGTTTTGCTATACACATGTTTATTCCCTTTGTGTGTATTGGGACAAAACAAAAAAAGGGAGGAAAGAAAGCAAATTCGACATAATGTCACACAAACCTCCAAAAATGGGCTGGACAAAAGTATTGGCACCCTTTCACAACTGCGGATAAATAAGAATGTTACAAGCATGTGATGCTCCTGTAAACTCACCTGGGGCAAGTAACAGGTGTGGGCAATATAGAAATCACACCTGAAAGCAGATAAAAAGGAGAGACGTTCACTTAACCTTTGCATTGTGTGTCTGTCTGTGCCACACTAAGCATGGACAACAGAAAGAGGAGACGAGAACTGTCTGAGGACCTGAGAACCAAAATTGTGGCAAAATATCAACAATCTCAAGGTTACAAGTCCATCTCCAGAGAACTAGATTTGCCTTTGTCCACAGTGCGCAACATTATCAAGAAGTTTGCAACCCATGGCACTGTAGCTAATCTCCCTGGTCGTGGACGGATGAGGAAAATTGATGAAAGATTGCAACGCAGAATAGTCCGGATGGTGGATAAGCAGCCCCAAACATGTTCCAAAGACATTCAAGCTGTCCTGCAGGCTCAGGGAGCATCAGTGTCAGCGCGAACTATCCGTCGACATTTAAATGAAATGAAACGCTATGGCAGGAGACCCAGGAGGACCCCACTGCTGACACAGAGACATAAAAAAGCAAGACTACAGTTTGCCAAAATGTACTTGAGTAAGCCAAAAGCCTTCTGGGAAAACGTCTTGTGGACAGATGAGACCAAGATAGAGCTTTTCGGTAAAGCACATCATTCTACTGTTTACCGAAAACGGAATGAGGCCTACAAAGAACAAAACACAGTACCTACGGTAAAATATGGTGGAGGTTCAATGATGTTTTGGGGTTGTTTTGCTGCCTCTGGCACTGGGTGCCTTGACTGTGTGCAAGGCATCATGAAATCTGAGGATTACCAAAGGATTTTGGGTCGCACTGTAGGGCCCAGTGTCAGAAAGCTGGGTTTGCGTCCAAGATCCTGGGTCTTCCAGCAGGACAATGACCCCAAACATACGTCAAAAAGCACTCAGAAATGGATGGCAAAGAAGCGCTGGAGAGTTCTGAAGTGGCCAGCAATGAGCCCAGATCTAAATCCCATTGAACACCTGTGGAGAGATCTTAAAATTGCTGTTGGGAAAAGGTGTCCTTCCAATAAGAGAGACCTGGAGCTGTTTGCAAAGGAAGAGTGGTCCAAAATTCCGGGTGAGAGGTGTCAGAAGCTTATTGATGGTTATAGGAAGCGACTGATTTCAGTTATGTTTTCCAAAGGGTGTGCAACCAAATATTAAGTTAAGGGTGCCAATACTTTTGTCCAGCCCATTTTTGGGGTTTTGTGTGACATTATGTCATATTTGCTTTTCTGCCTCTGTTTTATATTTGTTCCAATACATACAAAGGGAATAAACATGTGTATAGCAAAACATGTGTTAATGCAATACCTTTTTTGTGTGAAATACTTGATTTTCAGGAAAAATATCAAGGGTGCCAACAATTTCGGCCATGACTGTATGTCCACACACGGGTGTCTGACCCTCGCAAGGCTCCTCTGAATGGCTGGAAAGGAGGGAAATCACCCATAGCAACCCCTCCTACACCGGTGAGTCAAGCTTCCCCTCACCCAACACCTGCCGTACTTGGAGCCAAGCCATTCCTGCCCAGCAACCGCAGACGTTACACTTGTGGGAAACCCGGACATCTCAGGACGCAGTGTCCTGAGCAGAAGCAGATGACATCACCTGGCCTGCCAGCCAGCAACTCTTCTTCACTTTTGTTCATCCGCAGGAAGACTATGGTAACCCCCCCCAACTTGCAGCCAGTCACTGTGGGCAACCGGTCGGTAACTGGTTTCCGTGACACCGGGGCAGAAGTCACCTTGATCTGACCAGAGGTGATTGAGCAAAGGAACCTCATCCCAGGAAAGTTCCTTACCCTCACTGGAGTTGGGGGAACCCGTTCGCGCATACCCTGTGCAAAGGTATTCATCGATTGGGGTGTGGGAAGGGGGATGAGGGAGGTGGGGGTCTCGGATGAAATTTCTACAGCTGTTCTGTTTGGGTATGTGACGATCGCGGTGTCAGACCCCTGCCCTTCTCACCCAACTCGTGACCGAAGGACTAGCCAATCTAAAATCACAATGTCATGTGCGTAACAATGCCAAGCCCAGCTTCACCCTGCACAACGATTTTCCAGCTCACTGGACCACAAATCGATGTACCGACAGCCTGAGCGCGATTGTTACTGGGTCAGGTTAATTACGCAATTAACCCTTCACACTGCCACCACCTCCTTTTTGTACAGAGAAAGACAGGTTATACAGAGGGTTAAATACACATAGTAGCGCTCTTCAGTGGCAGGAATTCGTAAGTTGCATTAAAGAGCTTTAGAAACAGTTCAACACTTTCAGAAAGAAAGATTTATTACTCAAAGGTAAAAAGGGTGCAATCAAAATATTTACAGAAAAAAGATGTAACTAATATATATATAAATATACAGAGAGCAATAACACAGCAAAAAGATAACAGAAAGAAGTTTAGGTAGATAAGTACTTGCCAAAAAGCCTTGGGTTAAGCAGCTTCAAGTCTCATGAGCCAAAAAGGATTTCTTGTCTCTACTGCTAGTTTCGATGTTAAATGCAGGAGACTCTGCTTTCTCTCTCACACACGCTCCAAGCACAACAGCCTTTTTCTAGCAAATCCCAGCAGGGTGTCTCTTTGGAGTAGTAACCAATGGTCTCCGTTTGGGTAGGGGTGTTGGGTGGAGACCTAAGTTACAACCAGAGTCTCTCATAGCTTATATTTTGCTCATAACTTTTCTTAGGTACATTTGCCGGCCTGGGCACTAGTATATTAATACTCAGCCGCATCTGCGGAATGGTTAGAGATGAAACATGAAATGTACACTGGAATGGTTCAGGAGATATGCTTTTCTGCTTTTCTATGTATGCCAGCTAAGGAGTGTGACATATCAAACGGTTTGTCTTATCATCACCAATCTGAAGATATGCCTGGTTTTTATGTAAGTCTCTCATATTCCAAGATATGAGACATAGGGGGAAAATGGATTTTGAATGTGGTATCTAGTTTATTACTCCTGGAATGTCTTTGAACTCAGGGAAAGGCTTGGGTTATACTTTCACGATATGCCAGATTGCACAGCTTCTTAGACAGCTAGGCACCCAGCTCCCTTGGAGGTTTTATAGCTTGGAGCTCCCTGCTGTGCCTTGGCTGCCTCTGACCTCTGCCAACACACACAACGACCACATGTCACTGTGGATGAACAGAGAGGGAGGGGGAATGATGGGACAACATGGAGTATTCTTAACAAAATGGAGGGCCGCGTCCGGCTCTGTGTGCACGATTGCTACAGGGTACTCTTGTTTCCTATTATGCCCCTGCCAAGAACACCCTGTAGGACCCCCTTGAATTCTCTGGACATGCCAAGGTACTGTGTTCAGATGTTGGGGTAATGTATGGGCAATCTGTGGATGGACAGACGGAGGTTGCTGGGAATAGAGTGGGGTTACAGAATTCTCTATTACCTGGAGAAGGAGAGGAAATCCCTTGCATGGGGAGGTAATGAACTCCTGAGTCATTGATGGTACAAATGTAAATGTTGATAATGATGATGATAATCATGCTGATAATAATTATGCATTTTCATTGTTGGGGGTCACCCACAGTGCTGTGAAGTGGGCAGAGGTACAATCTCTGGGTGCTGAGCAAAGGGATGGTCTGGATAGGCCTTTTTCTTGCTCCGGCTCAGAGGACTCTACCTTGATAACCTCCCAGCAGTTGTCTGTATGGTACTGGACAGTTGGTTGGGACTTGTAGTCCCACAACCAAGGCAGCACTGAAGAGTGATCAAAACGTGGACTTCAGCAGCAAGCTAACTGTGAGCTTCCCTGCTGAGAAAGGTAAACAACAGCTTGACTGGGACAGTGAAATGAATGGTCTACCAGCAGGGGGCTTGGGGACTGAAAGAGTATCACCTGATCTAGCCCGTCAAAGTGTATGGGGAAAATCTTAAGCCAGGGAGGAAGTCACCTCCAACTATTTCTGGCTTAGATTCACTCCCCAAAAACCAGGCAGACGAACGTATGTCATGGGCAATGACAGCACACCTGGATTGGAAGTGCGAGGGGACCTATTGGAGTTGATAGCCGGTCCTCAGAGAGGGAGCTTCAGCCTTCAGCTCCAATCACCTTTCCTTTCCATTGAGGTACAGAAGCTGCTGGCAAGACCTATGGTAGATGGTGTCTGGGTTCAGGGAAACCCTGGGAGAGCTCACTGTGCTGTTCATGAATTGGACGGCAGGGTGTATCCTTCCCTCATGCCTTCGGCCCACCTCATCTCACAGGAGGCGCAGACTGAATGGGCCAAAGAGACAGAGGGAATAGCGCAGTCAGGGAACCAGAGGTCCCACAGGTTCTGGGCATCACCGGTAGTCTTGGTCCCCAAACAGGATCAGATGACCAGGGTTTGTAAGGACCTTGGAAAACTGAGCGCCAGCCCTGTGGTTGGGGCCTACCCCATGCCCAGGAGCCATGAGGTAATGAAGCATCCGGCAGGTGCCTGCTGTCTAACCATCATGGACCTGAACAGAGGGTATGGGCCACCATCTATAACCCAGGAGGCTCAGGACGAGTCAGCCTTCACCATCCCATGTGGCTAGCCTGAATTAACGGGAAAGCTAGTTGGGGTTGAAAATGCACCAACCACCTCCCCAGGGGTCAGGAATGACCTACAATGTGGACTGGAACTGTGTGCAGTTGCCCACTTCAGGGACCTTGCAGTGTTCGGCCCTGTCTGGGAAGAGCAACTTGGACCCCTGTCACTGCCCATGCCTAGTCTGACAGTCAAAAATGGTAACTGTCAGAGGGGCATGTCAGTGGTTCAGCACTGGAAACCACCGGTAGGAAGAGACCCCCTGAGGTCTGGAAATAGGGAGACTGAGGCAATTATGGTCTGGCCTACTCCCCAGGCCAAAAAGCAGGTTACGTCAGTCTCGGGTGCAGCTGCTTCGGTAAGACGCCTGGGTGCAACTATCATGGCTCAGCTGAACCTGTGACTGACCTAACAGACAGGAAACTGATGGAAATGGTATCCTGGATGCTAGCAGGTAAAGAGGACTGTTCATCCTGGACGAAGGTACCTGTAGACACATCTGGAAGGTGAGTTCCATTATTCACCTGACCGGTTCCGGTGCACACAGGCGCCACTACCTTCGGGTCAGATGTAGTCCTGGGCCTGAGGAAGGGGACTGGAGAGGGAAATCTCATTTTCTACCTCGACAAGAAGCTACATCTCAATATGTTAGCATAGGACACCCCTGAACAGAAGTGTTTTGTGAACAGGTGGGCACCACGGCAGTTGCCATGATATCCGGTTAGTCACAGCAGACTGGTGCTCACCCCTAACAACTCACTTGGTTGGCACAACAGTGTTGCTGGGGAGAACAGCACCCTTCCCAGAAGGAGCCTGATTCTCCCACAGTGCAGTTGTACCAGATCAAACCAAGGGGAACCTCTGAGCATAATGGATCTGTGCCCTGATCAGCCAAACCAGCAGCAGGAGTCGGTTGCGTCAGGAGGGAAATTGCAGTTCTGTCCCATGCAACCACCTGAGGGGGAAGTGCAGCAATTGTGCACACAGATATGGACGCGGTCATCCATCTTGCTCAAGATTCCCCATCTTCAATCATTCACTCTCCCCCCAATCCCCCTCCCTCAGGAATGTGGTGTGTGTGTGTGCTGGGTTCACAAGGGCATCAGGCACAGCCGGATACACTTCATGGTTGTAACCCCAATTAGCTGGTGCCCGGATGTTTGTTAGCTTCTCGATCTGAGATGATCGTAAAGCTATAAACCAGTCCTTCACTGGACATGAACCACATTCCAGAATAGCCGTGAAACATACATCCCATTCAGGGGCGGACTGACAGCTTATGGGGCCCCCCAGGCAATAGGGGATCATGGGGCCCCTGTGTCCTTGCCCAAACTCAAAAAAGCCTATGAAAAAGGTACCAGGGGTATCTCATGAGGCCCCCTACTGACCCCGGGCCCTCGGGCAGTGCCCGAGTTTCCAAATGGTCATTCTGCCCCTGATCCCATTTAAAAAACACTTTTCATAACTTAAAATAGGGAATACATACAATCGAACAAAGCATATATTCTGATAGCTCCGTTTAATGTGAGTTGCCTGATATCTTACACCCCTAGATTACATCTACCCGAGAACAGAAAGCGATATCTCTTTAACCGTCACAGGTAGATATGTCATATCTGATATCCAGACATTCAGCAGATGATTCTGCATATTATCCTACCAGTGGATAGGATGCTCCATGTACCTATGGAAGATTATTGACCTTGGTATAAACATGTGAGGGATTTGGTCATAGCAGAGTTCCCCGCCTAAACACCCTCCCCAAATGAGGTGATTGGTTCTCTGCTTTAAGGAGACACCCTGCTGGTGGACTAGAAAATAGGCTGTCAGGCCTGAGAGAGATAAGTTGAAGAATTCTCCCTTTTTAACATCAGGAACCAACTTGGGAGAACGGGACCCTTTTGTTCAGGACCTTGATCTGCTTAAACCAAGGCAAGTACTCTACCTCTCTAATCTTCTTTCTGTTATCTCTCTGTTGTGGTATTGCTCTCTGTATTTATATACAGTATATATATTGGCTACATCTTTTTCTGTAAATATTTTTATTGCACCATTTTGACCTTTTTAGTAATAAATCCTATTATCTGAAAAGTGTTGAACTGTTTCTAAAGCTCTTTAATGCAAACTAAGAATCCCTGTCTCTGAAGAGCGCTACTGTGTGTTTTAAACTTCTGCATACATCTGCCTGCGGTGACAGTGTGTATACAGACGCTTATTCAAACATCATATTTGCTAAGATTGGCGAGTTTCCTCCTACTCTGTACAAAAAGACGGTGATGGCAGTGTGAAGGGTTAATTGCGTAATTAACCTGATCCAGTAACAATCGCTCTCATTCCATTAGCTGGAAAATCTTTGTGCAGGGTGCAGCTGAGTGTGGCATTGTTACGCACGTGACAGCGTGGTTTTAGATTGGCTAGTCCTTCGGTCACGAGTTGGTGAGAAGGGCTGGGGGTTTGACGCCGCGACCATCACAGCGGGTACCTGTCAAATTCAGGTACCTGATCCCCCTCTCTCCCCAAAGGTCCGCAGTCTCTGGTCATCTCCTGTACTGTGTCCGCAGACTCTGGTCATCTCCTGTACTATGTCCACAGCCTCTGGGCATCTCCTGTACTATGTCCGTGATTTAGTTACGGACTCAATCGTCCAGTGCTTATCTGTTCCTGTCCTAATTTATGATGCTGGCCAGCTTCTGGAATGTGCGCACAAGAAACTCACACTGACACGTTTGGTCTGTGAAAACTTCTCTCTAATTTATTGAAATGAAACCGTGAGTTTATATATGAAAAATGATGCGAACATCACGTGATAACAGCATAAGCATTATATTAGTCTTTGATTGGTCATTTCCACACGAAAACAATCTCCGTCATGGTATAGCTGTGATCTTCTTCCGTCTTATCTTAAAGAGAGAAAAACATTCCTTTGTTTCCCAAATCACACGGTGGGAGGGGGTCTCTGTGTGTGAGCAGACATTTCTTAAGCAAGGATTTCTTATAGTACCACAAAGCCCAGCAGGCAGAAAATATTCACACAACATATGTATTAAAGTATAAAAGTAAATATTTATAAAACTTATAGAAATAGCGTATATATATATATATATATATATTCAATAGGAAACGAAATAGGCATTTTACCAAATCCATCACATCCGCAGTCTCTAGTCATCTCCTGTACTATGTCTGCAGTCTCTGGTCATCTCCTGTACTATGTCCGCAGTCTCTGGTCATCTCCTGTACTATGTCCGCAGTCTCTGGTCATCTCCTGTAGTATGTCCGCAGTCTCTGGTCATCTCCTGTACTATGTCCACAGTCTCTGGTCATATCCTGTACTATTTCCACAGTCTCTGGTCATCTCCTGTAGTATGTCCGCAGTCTCTGGTCATCTCCTGTAGTATGTCCGCAGTCTCTGGTCATCTCTTGTACTATGTCCGCAGTCTCTGGTCATCTCCTGTACTGTGTCCGCAGTCTCTGGTCATCTCCTGTACTATGTCCGCAGTCTCTGGTCATCTCCTGTACTATGTCCGCAGTCTCTGGTCACCTCCTGTACTATGTCCCCAGTCTCTGGTCATCTCCTGTACTATGTCCGCAGTCTCTGGTCATCTCCTGTACTATGTCTGCAGCCTCGGGTCATCTCCTGTACTATGTCTGCAGTCTCTCGTCATCTCCTGTACTGTGTTCGAAGTCTCTGGTCATTCCCTGTACTATGTCCGAAGTCTCTGGTCATCTCCTGTACTATGTCTGCAGTCCATTGGTTCAGAATATTTTTTTTCTTGTTTTTCTCCTCTAAAACCTAGGTGCGTCTTATGGTCAGGTGCGTCTTATGGAGCGAAAAATACGGTAACTTAATTTCAAAAAAGAAATCAAAAGGTGTTAATTAATAAAACATTAACTTAAGCGATTTTACCTGGTAAAAATTGTAGAGAGATATAAAAGTATATTCTGTCTAAAGGTCTAATTGGCCTATAATGTCCAAAAAGGTTGAAGAGTATAATGGGCATCAATTATCCATCTAAGCGTAATAGGATAAAGTTGGAAAATATAATGGGCATCAGATATCCATTTAGGTATAACAGAATTAACATAGGGGAATCAAAAATTAATTTAATTCCAAAAAAGAATATAAGGAAAAAAAGGTTATAAGTTATTAAAGGGTTAAAGTTAACTAAACCAATTTTACCTGTTAAATATTGCAATTCAATATTAGCTGCTTTGGTGTTAATGAAATTAACAACAGGTGCACTAGATGGGCAACAATGAGACAACCCCCAAAACAGGAATGGTTTTACAGGTGGAGGCCACTGATATTTTTTTCCCTACTCATCTTTTCTGACTGTTTTTCACTAGTTTTGCATTTGGCCAGGGTCAGTGTCACTACTGGTAGCATGAGGCGATACCTGGACCCTACAGAGGCTGCACAGGCAGTCCAACTCCCCCAGTATGGCACATCAATATGTGCCATTGACAGAAGGTTTGCTGTGTCTCCCAGCACAGTCACAAGAGCATGGAGGAGATTCCAGGAGACAGGCAGTTACTCTAGGAGTAAACAATAGAGGGTAAAGAGATTCCCCCAAGGGAAAGAAGTTTAAAAGAGAACCAACAGCGGTATAAATAAAACCAATAGCTTTATTATGTATCACAAAAAATTGGTAATAGACCTATTAGGTCAAAGGAAAATTGTTTATTGGTTCATAAAAGGATGTACAGCACCAGGACTATGCTGGCTGTTAATGCGTTTCACACGGTCACGTGCTTAATCATAACAGAGAGAGGATCAGGAGTTCTGTCTTTTATAGGCATCGACCTATCAAACAACACCTGCATCAATCAGCACTGAACCTCAAGGACAAACCTACCACTTACAATGACACAAGATGTAAAAGCATATTACATATCAGAAAGGACAAGAAAAGAAACAAAAAACAAAAAGTGTATAAAGAAAACAAATTGAATACATGCATCCACAAATCAAGTATGAACATAAACATAAATACACATCCATCTGAACAAAATCATAAAGTCCATACACATTCAGAAAGACTTGTGTCAAAGTTTCTCCAATCAAAATTGAATGTCCAATACGGAAAAGAATGTCCTACAAAGGAACAAAAATGTGTTATGAGGAAATGACATCCTATAATGGAGAAAGCATCCTATACAGGGAACAGCATGTGTGTGTGTATATATATATATATATATATATATATATATAAAACTTTCCAATATGTCCCTGGTACTAGTTCGATTGACTTCTGTTGGGTGGAAATGGGCATACGCTGATTGAAATTTGGCTGGTCTCTGCTGAACCAGTCAACTTTTGATCAGTCTATGGCCAGCTTAAGTCAACCGTGCTAGTCTCCCTACAGGTAAGATAATACCAGAACTGGAAAATATTTCCTCAAGCAATAGTAATGTTTTATGTCCCTCAAAGCTGCAATAGCATATCAGCTTCTCTGTCAAGCAAGATAACATTACTAAAAGAGTCTGGAAATGTTTACCCAAGGAATAGTGACAATTTGTCTGCCGCAAAGTTGCAATTGTTAAGCAGGATAATATCTTAACAGAGCTTGGACCATTTTTTTCCAACTATTTTAATAAACTGTTATTTGCCTGAAAGTTTCAGAAAACTGTAACAAAGACACTATTCCCTGAAATCCATAAATACTTGCACAGACAGATTTTGCAAAAGCGTTTCACAAGCGCCCTAAAAGTGACGCAGTGTGTGCCAAATTCATCTCCCTGTCTAGAACTTGTACTTGAATTTGGCACCTGCACAGCCAATTTCAGAATGCACGTGAGATACTTTCTCAAAATCTGTCTCTGAATGTGAAAAGAAAGCTTGTCTTCATTTGCTGAACTTTCATAACTGTCGGTATTTAATTTTGAATAACAAGAGCAATTAACACAAGAAAAATGGCGCAGTAGCCTTAATGTCGGTTCACATATATGTAGTTTGGATGCAGTTTGAACCACATCCAATCCGCATGACATGTGAAATAACATTGCTTCCTATGGTACCTGTTCACATATAATTACAACACCTCCTGCGCTCAGGGACCCAGATCAGTAGAGGGCCAATGGATCAACAGTATAAAGAGTATAAAGATGTATGAAAGTTTGTCCAAGACCGATCAAAAGCTGTTCAGCTCCAATACACAGCTGGGGAAGCTTGATACAAACTGTAGTGGGGAACAAAAACAGAGCGTACAAACCATGCGCATTACCTCAGTAAACAGTTAGTAAATTTACTGATTTAGGAGATATACTCACAAGAGTAGTAATAAAGCAGGCATATAAAATCCAAAAGCACATCCTACGATAAGGAGACACATGCGAATCCCATCTGAAGGGGAAATTCTCAGAATGACGCTGACGCATTTCGAAGGGGAGTCCCTTCTTCATCAGAGCTAGTCAGACTAAGAGGGCCCTCTCCTACATACAGTCAGTACCTATGTGTGAACCCTCCCCTATGGGAGGGACACACACATCATATGGGGTAGGGCCAACGTGTCACAACAAAAGTATGCATATGTGTAAAAACCATGGAGATAGGAAATTGATAAACATTAACACTAAAAACCATTAATAGAGGTACAATTGTAAAATTATTACTATCAATCAAAACATGCTAAAATTACATGATGATGTACGTAAACTTGATGTTGCCATTCATTTAAAATTCCACTTAAAAGTGATCTTAGTTATAAATAAATATATTTAAATAAATATAGATATAAAGAAAGGTCATCGGTGTCATCCAAATTACGATTAGAGCAGATACTTATAATGGTAATAAACTGACTTAATTTAGATGTGATACTATTATGATGGTAAAATTACCTTAGAATTGTAAAGAGCCTGGGATGCGTGATTTTTGTTAATTTCTATTGGGATCATATAAAAAAGCACTGTTAACAGCTTGCAGTAATGGCCTCTTAGAATTCACTATCATTTTGAATCGATCATTTGGTATCTGGAAGCCATTCAGACAGGGTGTATTAGTCAATGTCTCAGATTAGTAAAATGGCAGTGGAGAGAGGAGTTGTAACTGCAGGGTTAAGTCAGGTGGCGGTGGAATGCACGCTGGCATCCGAGCTCGCTACTGCGCATGCGTGATGCGTTCCAGCTGCCATTTTGGCACAGGGATTGTCATACAGGGGACGGTCAACTTCGCACAAACACCCAGGCTTCGTAACTCCACTCGTATAGGAGTCAGAAGAGGGAAAGGAAAGAGAGGAAAAGGAAGAGATTACTCTGTTGTTACTGAGTGTAGGCTGTAATTAGATTATGAATATATTAATAAGTAAATAGATGGTATAGAAACATATATATCTAAATATATATATATATATATATATATATATATATATATATATATACGTATATGAACAGTGTATATGTGTATGGGTGCATTTTGAGTCTAATGTTATTACCAGACCCTAGATCAATACATTAAATGTAATTAGAATAAAAATGAAAAATGATTACTATTAAATTGCTGATTAGCCTGTTCACATATGTTCGGGGCACTGGTGGTGCGGATTCAATGCAGATTCAGTGTGGTTTGAAAGACAGTCCTGTACGATTTCTGAGCAGTGCTGTAAGGTTAGGGTGTGGATTACAGGCTATTGACTTCTTAGGAACTGTTTCTAAACTGCACATGTGTGAACCTGAGCTAATCCTGTCCTGAACCTGATGTAACCCTGACATGAACCGTTGAACAACTACTGTGTGAATTAGCTGTGAAACCTGAGCTTCAATCTGCATCCCACATGTGTGAATCAGCTCTTATTGAATTTCCCCCCCATTCCTAACCTGCTTAATAAGAATAATTCTTTTTCCACGTCCCCCTCCATCAATGCAACGATTAAAAATGGCAGCCCGTGCCTGTGTATTGTGTTTTTAATAGCTGAGATATGCACCCTCATTATGACTACACATCCATCTACAGCAAAATAGGCAGATTCATGGACGTTAACTTGAGGTCTATTCATCCCATAAAACACTGAACACCGTTTATGTGTATTCTTATCGATACACTAATACAAACAGCTATTTTTTAGAACTTTCCTTCCTTTTTCTATCATGATTATACTATATAGCTCCCTGTCCATTTTCCACACATTATGCATGTGAGAAATAGACAAAGAAAAGCAAAACAATGTAACAGTTTTCCAATACAATTACCATTTTTCTTCATTCCTAATAGTTTAATGCCAATGTATGCAAGCTCACCACACACCGCTGTGTCTCATTATCTAGTGCAGGCATAACTGCTTGAAAAACTACCCTTGCAATAAGCAGGCATCAATCACATATCACTCGTTTCAAACTTTGGTGGAAAACCTTTGCTTTTTTTCTATGTGATAAGGATTAAGCTGAATATTCATAATTCATGCTTTTTTCTGTTTGTATATTCTCAATCCTAACATATATATTCAATATACAATACATTGCCAAAAGTATTGGGATGCTTGCCTTTACACTCACATGAACTTTAATGGCATCCCAGGGTTCAACATTGAGTTGGCTCACCCTTTGCAGCTATAACACCTTCAACTCTTCCAGGCTGTCCACAAAGTTTAGGAGTGTGTCTATGGGAATGTTTGACAATTCTTTCAGAAACGCATTTGTGAGGTAAGACAATGATAGTGGATGAAAAGGTCTGGCTCGCAGTCTCCGCTCTAATTCATCCCAATTATTCTGCAGATAGTTGCCGACTTCTGCGCCCTGTGTGCTTCATCATATGCTGAACCCGCTCTGTCGTTTTACGTGGCCTACCACTTCATGGCTGAGTTGCTGCTGTTCCCAGTTGCTTTCACTTTGTTATAATACCACTAACAGTTTACGGTGGAATATTTAGTAGCAAGGAAATTTCACAAATGGACTTATTGCACAGGTGGCAACCTATCACGGTACCACACTTGAATTCACTGAGCTCCTGAGAGCGACCCATTCTTTCACAAATGTTTGTAGGAGCAGTCTGCATGCCTAGGTCAGGGGCAGACTGACAACTCATGGGGCCCCCAGGCAATAGGTGATCATGGGGCCCCTGTGTCCTGTCCCAAACTCAAAAAAGCCAATGAAAAAGGTACCATGGGCATCTCATGGGGCCCCCTACTGGCAGTGCCTGAGTTTCCAAATGGTCAGTCCGCCCCTGGCCTAGGTGCTTGATTTTATACACCTGTGGCCATGGAGGTGATTGTAACACCTGAATGCAATGATTTGGAGGAATGTATCAATACTTTTGGCAATATAGTTTATTTAGATATCTCTGTTAACCCCTTCCTGCTGCGTGTAAACATTTATACGGCCTCACAGAAGTGGGTCTTCTTCCATGGGGACAGATACATGCAGGAATGGGCTCTGAACAAGAGTCCAAGGTCCGTACTAATGATTTGGAACAAGGAAGCCTGGTTCCTGATCATCTGATCACTGTAATAGACTCTGTTTGGCTATCATATTCATCAGTCACTATGCAACCTGCCCCTTTATTTTTTTTTCCTCTTGAATGGAGAGAAAGATACATTGCATCTTTTTTTCCTGCTAGTGGAGATAAATATAAACAGAGGAGTGTGAAAATAAAAATAAAAATAATGAAAAAATTGACAGATCAAAGTCAGGGTTAGGGTAAGGTCAGGGTCAGAGGTCAAGGTCAGGGTTGGTGTTTTTTAGGTAAGATTAAAAAACAGAATTTTTAAAAATGCATATCAGTGACCGTGTGTTTTTAGGTAGGATAAAAAAAGCAAAATGTGCACTGTTGTTTTCCTGGCCCTACTACAGATACAAACAACAAAGAACATACACATTATTATTATTATTATTATACAGTATTTATAAAGCGCCAATAGTTCGCTCAGCGCTGTACATTACAGAAGGGGACAGAACATGTGACAGAACAATACCAATACAATGCAAAACATGAGGGGATCGAGGGCCCTGCTCTTTCGAGCTTACAATCCACCACATATGTGGTATTGCTGCAATCATCAGGAGCAAAAGAATATATACAGTTTTTCTAACATACAACAAGGGTGCAAATCTGTGTTCAGGCATTAGGATTTGTTTTACCTTCCGTCATGTAGGGGTTAAACTTTGGGTGGAGATGTGATCACGTAGTGATGGTTGAACTGAACAGTGGTGGATTTCTATTTAGTTCTGTGCATTGATAACTGATTTCCAGCACAAGGGACAATTTGATTTGATTGTTAAAGGACACTAGAGCGCATCATTTTTTTGTAGTTTCCGTTTTTGCATGAAAGTTATATATTTTTATGTTATTACAGGTACTTATATACTTATATAGAACCTTCAATTTATGCAGTGCTTTACAAATTTATTATACATTCACATCAGTACCTGCCCTCAAGGAGCTTACAATATAAGGTCCTTAACTCACATTCATACACATACTAGTGCCAATAAAGATAGGAGCCAATTAGCCTACCAGCATGTCTTTGGAGTGTGGGAACAAACCCACACAGGCACAGAGAGAACATGAAAACTCCATGCAGGTAGTGCCATGGTTGGGATTCGAAGAAATGACCCTAGTGCAGCCACGTGGAAGTGCTAACTATACTCCCTCCACTATAATAGATGGTTATTTACTACAACTGGAGAATTCAAAATCTGGTGCAGCTCTGCACAGAAGCCGATCAGCTTCCAGCTTTAATTGTTAAAGAATAATTGAACAAGCTAAAGTTTGAAGGTGATTGGCTACTATGCACATCTGCAGCAGATTTTGCACTCCAGTTTTAATAAATGAACCCCTATGTATATAATGCCCACATTAATATCTAAATTAAATCCAAATTATCCTGGCCAAGTCACCTTTGTGCACTGTAGAACACCTCCTCCTAAACTACAGAGAAGATGGGAGGGTGAAGTGTTCTCTAGTCCTAACACAATTTCTGTCCTAAGGTAAAAACACTGCTCCTCCATGAATAAGGTACGGTGAGTTAGAGCGTTGGAAAACAGGGAGTGTGATACTGACAGAATCACCAGGTGAAAATAAAAGAAAAAAGCCTGAAAAAGAAAACTAATGCAGCCACTACTTCTAAGTACTATTAAGCTGCTACAGTATACTGTATGTTACATTTTTTTATTCTTGTGGTTTGGTGTATTCAGTTGCACACCTATATGCAGTATTCTTAGGAGGGTAGTAAGAGTGTACCTCTTGTGTAACTTCCTCTCTGCATCACCTACCACATTTAAATTACAACGCAGGTTTGTAGCTGATTAGTAGCTGTGAAAAAAACATGTCTTTTGATATCAGGCTTTCCATATGTGAGAGACAGCATTGACCCTGTAGTGAGCATTCCATCATCAAAAGCAAGTGCGTTTTTGGATCTTGTAAAATTCTTTCTGGTGCCAAGTAGACTGGTGCCAAAATGTACTTTGTTGGGCAGGTATTTCCAGTCTTGATCTCTTTGCTAGTTTGCTCTGGGGGCCCATACTCACCAGTGCTTATTACTGGACCTCTGGTCTATGAGAGTTTGGGATCCAACCTTTATGTAACAGCAAACAATGCAGGGGACTGTGATGAAAGATTCCCAGACCTAAGACATAATAAACACAATAGGCACATTCTATAACTCCTTATAAGATATTGCCCTAAATATGAAGCAAAGTACTTACCGTACTTAGTGGCTATATAATATCACAGGGGAGGGGATATTGCCCACAGTCCCCTGAGCCAAGTGTAAATAATTAAAAGCAATATTCCCATTGGACTCCAGGATGCAATTAATGCTACTTGTATATCTTACATATTTGAACTGATATGTAGTCCAGAGAGCCCTTCATTAGTCTACACAATGGACTGGGTTTCTTGGCTGAACAAATCAGCTACCCGTGGTAAACATTTGATGCGCTTAGGCTCCATGTACACTGGACGTTTGGAAAACACTTCTGAACGATGAAAACTGACTGCTGAAAAAGGTATGTTAAAAAACCTCTGTTTAGCCATATTTGCATACCGCGTTTATGAGTGTTTATGCGTGTTTATGAGCGTTTATTCGCATTTAGAAGCGTTTTTTAAAAATTAACATCAGGAGACCTTCCAAAATGCCCAGAATGCACTGAAAAACAGTAAAAAATTTACTATTTCGGACATTTTGAGAGAAATAGAGGGAGCAGAAGCAGAGAGAGCAGTATGTGTTGAGATGACCTGTCTTTTCTGGTTGTATTCACTATGGATCCCATCATGAGCATAATGCAGCATGTTCTACCATTTTTTCCTTCACGCAAGACCTGGAACTGACTGCACTGGTGTGCTAGGTCCATTTCAATACATGGAAAAAGCTTTTCATGCATTTCTGATGATGAAAAAAGGCTCTGGACAGCATCTGGACATGGAACAGTTAAAATACGCTTCTAAGCACAAACGCTTATAAATGCGGTTAGCCGCATTTACAAGTGTTTGGCATTTGAAACGCTGATAAAATCTACTCCTGAGCGCAAGTTTGGTGGGTTAAAAAAAACGACTGTAAACTCAACTGCTTGTAAATGACTGTAAACGATATAGTGTACATGGACACATAGGAAAACATTAGGGAGAGTTCAGGGGCTGCTGAAAAAAATGCAGAAAAGCTCCTGAATGTCAGTTTATCAGCTGCAGTGTACATGAACCCTAAATCAGTATGTTTCACTGACAGACAAGCATCAAGGATAGGCATTGTCAATGTAAGGGGAGGAAGAAATGATGATGGCTAGGGCCCTTTCACAGGGATGTGTTTTTGATGTGCTTTTGTGCAGCCTAAGGGCTCTTTCACACTGATACACTTTTGATGCTTTTCCATTGACAAAGGCTGAATTCACACATAGTGCAGTAACAGGCTTTTTACTGTAAACCACCTGTCACTGTAAGGACACACAGAAAATACTTGTTTCCTGTGTGTCCCATTCAAATTGCAATGCAGCCCAGAGCTGCACTAAAATGCAGACATGCTGCATTTTATCACAGTCCAATGTACAGAACCGCATGGCACTGTACAGTAGCACAGCAAATCGCACTGCTGTACAATGACATGAAGGAAGTGCACTTTTGTACGCTTCAAAAAAAGTTTGTACAAAAACTACAAAAAAAAGGAGCTGTGTGATGAGCTGAATCATTCACCACACTACCCCCTAACGGAGTCAGAATAGATAGCTGCTGGAGAGATAAAGCCTGTTTAAGAGAATTTGTGCTCGAGTGGATTAGGGGAGTGGAGAGGATTTGTTCCAGGATGAAGGGGAATTTGTGCTGAGAGAGGAACTTAGGGGAAGGAGAATTTTTGCTTGGGGGGAATTGGAAAGGGAAATGGGGGAGGATTTTTACTGCAATGAGGAGTTGTGCTGGGAGGGAGGATTTGAGGGTGGAAGAGGATTTATTGTGGGAGGGGAGATTGGGGGGAAGGAGGATTTGTGATTGGAGGGGGAATTGAGGGTGGTGAAGATCAATGCTGGGATGGGAAAGAAGGGGGATTGTGCTGAGAGGGGGGTGGCCAAGGGGTCTTTTTATGGTTTCTTGCATCGGCGCCCTGAAAGTCTAGTTACACCTCTGGGAAAATCAATAAAAAAACGCTGACTCTAGAAATATAGAAACAATGACTTTATAAGCAAATCTCATCTTTTTTTGGAAAAGGTATGCTTTCCTCCTCCTACACCCTGAGCCCTTGTATTGCTCCAGCAATGTGATGCCATACTGATCAGCAGATTTTTGTCAGGAGTGTAGCCAGTGCCAAGCCTTTCTTTTACAGGAAAAGGCAAGTTTTGTATAGCCTCATCTGCCTACATTTAAGAATCTACTGATCATTTAGAATTCCATTTTTGCTGGTTGTCATCTGTTCATGTTTCAAATTATATGCTCAACACAGTTATAGGCAGCAGTCATGCTCTTGTGTACGTATATCTTTGAGAGTACAATGCAAAATACCTTTTGCATTCTCTACTGTAATCAGACAAAACACTTGTAAATAGAACACTTCAAGAGGTGTAACACTGTATATATAGTAGGCTTTATACTGAACATATTTATATCAATAAATATAAACCAATTTGCCTGTTATTTTCCAGAGGCTTTATGTCAGCAGGTGGCCAAAATCCACATGTATTTCTGAGGATAAATCATGTTCCTCCATTGACAAACAATTTTCAGGCTCCACATGCTTAAAATACTGTATGCAATGCTCAGCATGATCAGCATACATCCTTCTGTCAGTTCTGCTTATTCAGCATGGACAGATTTGTACATAGCCAACAAAGACCATGGCTACCAGAGGCAGTACACTTATACAGGGACACTGGGGCCCACCAAAGTAAAAGGGAATTGGGGCCCTCCTTATTGCAGTGCATATATTGTTTCACTTCAACTATTGGGTGTGGATTACTATGAGTGGGCATGGAAATATTGTTATTTTTAGCCAATATTTATATTGTAAAGCGCTGAGCAAACTGTTGGCGCTATATAAATCCTGTATAATAATATTTGATGGTGGCAGACCTACACATTATACAGTGCCATAATAATACGTTATATCATGATCCTATAAAACATTGGGATTGATTTACTAAAGATAAATAGACTGTTCACGTTGATAGGAAATTTTCCCTAGAGTTTAGGGAATCAGGTGAAGCTCAACTGACTTCCATCATCCAATCATGTGCAAGTAAATATGCATGTTTTTCTTTCTTTTCTTGCACATGATTGAGTATCTTTAGCAAAGTAACATTTCACCTCATTCACAAAGCTGTGGGGAAGATTCACTTGCAAAGCGCCCTTAGCAAATCCCCTCAATTATAGCAAGACACTATACATCATTATATCACAACATTATACAGATGACTGGGAATTTCCCAAAAATGTTGGGGCTGAAATTGTGGTGGGGTGAGGTTGGAAGGAAAAAAGAGGATTCTGTGGAACATGCCATGCTGAAGTGGTAGCAATGGTTGGAGGACTTGCAGGGGATTCAGTTATATAGTAATATGGTCCTCTAAGCAACAGGGCTGGCAATATGGGGTAATAAAGGACATTCAAGAAGACACCTGAACTACAAATAAACAATTATTAGAATATGTGGGCAACAAATAAGAATTGTGACAATACTTTAGCAACAATTAGTCCCCCATGACAATATGAAGGAAACAAGTGGGCAATCATGGCAATATGAAATCAACAAACAAGCAATTGTGACAAAGTACAGGCAGCAAACAGATAAATGGGACAGTATGCGGGCAGAGTGGGAAGAAGAAGCAATCTCGTTAAACAACTGCTCCAGCAGCTTTCTAGGCTTTAAACAATCTAGGGTCTGCAAAGAGTGCATTTAATTGTACCTGCTAACCTAGGAAGAAACTTCATGACATGACTGAGGCCGGGAGCAAATTTGGGAGGTAGAGCATCTTCAGCATAGCTTGCCTAATGTTGTCTTGCCGTTCATGTGCTACTGGGTACTATTGCTGGATTTCTACATTTTTTTCTACACTAGCTGCCTTGTGCCCATCGCCCCCCCATCCCCCTTCATCAACACAAAGCGTGCAGAACCAAATTATTGGAATCATCAGCAGAAATGTCCACAGGAACATAATTAGCACAGTATTAACAAAGCCAGACAGATGCACAGAAACACAATCAGTACAGTGCTGACACAGTCAGAAACATACATGGAAACAAAATTAGTATCGTACTGACACAAGAAGAGAACACAAACAGTACCACACTGACACAGTCAGAAATATATCATATAAACATAAGCAGTATTATTATCCACTTGCTGACCACCCTGGAATGCGGATCCCAGTAATTGGGACCCGGTGATTATGTGATCGCCATGTGATGACATGATCATAATGTAAACAAAGCTGTTATGAATTAATTTCATTCATAACAGCTTGATTTCTGATGCTAGTGTGCTGTGATTGGCTCACATGGTGTCACGTGGTACCTGGGCCAATCACAGCACCCTGTACCATGTGGCCAATCACATGGTATTCTGAATTGTCATGAACGTAACCCATTCATGACAGTTCATAGCAATGCTGGTGTAATGTACTTCATTGCACCAGCTAAAAGAATGTAAAAAAAAAATCCTTGATCAACCCCCTAGAGTAGTTCATTGTTACAATGATAACATTGAATGACTCTGATGAAAGTATTTTTTTTAATAGTAAAATTAATATAAATAATAGAGATGAGCGAATCGAACCTGGCGAAGTGGAATTCGTTTCGAATATCAGGAAAAATTCGATTCGCATCGAATCCGAATTTTAGCAAACTTCGGGTGCATGAATCAAATTTTTCCCGATCAGCCGGCAAAAGTGTCACTGCAGAGAGCTCCGCTATTTCTGACAGTTCTCTGACAGTTCTGACAGTTCATTTACAGCGGTTGAAACATTGTATCTATTTGTTTCCATTTAGGATACAGATGTTTTTATTCGGAAATAAATAGATACAATGTTTCAACCGCTGTAAATGTGAAGGAACTGTCAGAGAACTGTCAGAAATAGCGGAGCTCTCTGCAGATACACTTTTTGCTGTACTTTAATTCTTCTTCTTTTCATTCTTCTTCTTTTCATTCTTCTTCTTCTTCTTCTTCTTTTCATTCTTCTTTTCATTCTTCTTCTTCTTCTTCTTTTCATTCTTCTTCTTC
Organism: Staurois parvus; assembly: GCF_062004578.1. NCBI lineage: Eukaryota > Metazoa > Chordata > Amphibia > Anura > Ranidae > Staurois > Staurois parvus. The sequence goes on along the minus strand of NW_028319228.1, from coordinate 7,841,963 downwards.
TTCTTTTCATTCTTCTTTTCATTCTTCTTCTTCTTCTTTTCATTCTTCTTCTTTTCATTCTTCTTCTTCTTTTCATTCTTCTTTTCATTCTTCTTCTTCTTCTTTTCATTCTTCTTCTTCTTTTCATTCTTCTTCTTCTTCTTTTCATTCTTCTTTTCATTCTTCTTCTTCTTCTTTTCATTCTTCTTCTTCTTCTTTTCATTCTTCTTTTCATTCTTCTTCTTCTTCTTTTCATTCTTCTTTTCATTCTTCTTCTTCTTTTCATTCTTCTTCTTTTCACTCTTCTTTTCATTCTTCTTCTTCTTTTCATTCTTCTTCTTCTTTTCATTCTTCTTCTTTTCATTCTTCTTTTCATTCTTCTTCTTTTCATTCTTCTTTTCTTTCTTCTTCTTCTTCTTTTCATTCTTCTTTTCATTCTTCTTTTCATTCTTCTTCTTCTTTTCATTCTTCTTTTCATTCTTCTCATTCTTCTTTTCATTCTTCTTCTCATTCTTCTTTTCATTCTTCTTCTTTTCATTCTTCTTCTTCTTTTCATTCTTCTTCTTCTTTTCATTCTTCTTCTTCTTTTCATTCTTCTTCTTCTTCTTTTCATTCTTCTTCTTCTTCTTTTCATTCTTCTTTTCATTCTTCTTCTTTTCATTCTTCTTCTTCTTCTTTTCATTCTTCTTTTCATTCTTCTTCTTCTTCTTTTCATTCTTCTTCTTGTTCTTTTCATTCTTCTTCTTCTTTTCATTCTTCTTCTTCTTCTTTTCATTCTTCTTCTTCTTCTTTTCATTCTTCTTTTCATTCTTCTTCTTCTTCTTTTCATTCCTCTTCTTCTTCTTCTTCTCATTCCTCTTCTTCTTCTTCTCATTCTTCTTTTCATTCTTCTTCTTCTTCTTTTCATTCTTCTTCTTCTTCTTTTCATTCTTCTTTTCATTCTTCTTCTTCTTCTTTTCATTCTTCTTCTTCTTCTTCTTTTCATTCTTCTTTTCATTCTTCTTCTTCTTCTTTTCATTCTTCTTCTTCTTTTCATTCTTCTTTTCATTCTTCTTCTTTTCATTCTTCTTTTCATTCTTCTCATTCTTCTTTTCATTCTTCTTTTCATTCTTCTTTTCATTCTTCCTCTTCTTCTTCTTTTCATTCTTCTTTTCATACTTCTTCTTCTTCTTTTCATTCTTCTTTTCATTCTTCTTCTTCTTTTCATTCTTCTTCTTCTTCTTTTCATTCTTCTTTTCATTCTTCTCATTCTTCTTTTCATTCTTCTTTTCATTCTTCTTCTCATTCTTCTTTTCATTCTTCTTCTTCTTCTTTTCATTCTTCTTTTCATTCTTCTCATTCTTCTTCTCATTCTTCTTTTCATTCTTCTTCTCATTCTTCTTCTCATTCTTCTTCTTCTTCTTTTCATTCTTCTTCTTCTTCTTTTCATTCTTCTTCTTTTCATTCTTTTCTTCATTCTTCTTCTTCTTCTTTTCATTCTTCTTTTCATTCTTCTTCTTCTTCTTTTCATTCTTCTTCTTCTTCTTTTCATTCTCCTTTTCGTTCTTCTTCTTCTTTTCATTCTTCTTCTTCTTCTTTTCATTCTTCTTTTCATTCTTCTTCTTCTTCTTTTCATTCTTCTTCTTCTTCTTTTCATTCTTCTTTTCATTCTTCTCATTCTTCTTTTCATTCTTCTTTTCATTCTTCTTCTCATTCTTCTTTTCATTCTTCTTCTTTTCATTCTTCTTCTTCTTCTTTTCATTCTTCTTCTTCTTCTTTTCATTCTTCTTTTCATTCTTCTTCTTCTTCTTCTTTTCATTCTTCTTCTTCTTTTCATTCTTCTTTTCATTCTTCTTCTCATTCTTCTTTTCATTCTTCTTCTTCTTCTTTTCATTCTTCTTTTCATTCTTCTCATTCTTCTTTTCATTCTTCTTTTCATTCTTCTCATTCTTCTTTTCATTCTTCTTCTTCTTCTTTTCATTCTTCTTCTTTTCATTCTTCTTCTTTTCATTCTTCTTCTTCTTCTTTTCATTCTTCTTCTTCTTCTTTTCATTCTTCTTTTCATTCTTCTTCTTCTTCTTCTTCATCGTCGTGCCCCGTGACTGCCCAAATGAGTGAAGTGTGCAGTGATTCTAAGATCGACGGCACTCATCTGCATGTCATACTGACTGACAGTATTATTTCTCTTCCCCAGCAGACTCCAAGGGCATTTAAATTAAAGGTACAGTGTTCTGCACTAATATAAAGGCTCTCTGAAGCCTAGAAACCCTTTTAATAAGTTAAATTCGCGGCGAATAAATTCGCATCGAATCGAATTTCTCCCGCAAATTCGGCGAATCAGCCGAATCAAATTTTTGAATTATTCGCTCATCTCTAATAAATAAGTAAGCAAATAAAACAAATTTAAAATATTAAAAAATATTTTTTTTTTATTTATTTTTTTTAACATACTGTTACCAGTCAGTGTCCCTGATCAACACCACACCAGTCATATCATGACGCAGAACTATGCTGTGATGGTATGTAAAAAAAAAGTTTAAAAAACTCCAACATTTATTTAACTTCTTGCAGCCCGCCCACAGTGGGCAAGCCGCAGCTCTGGTCAACTGACATACCCCTACACCACGATATATTTACGGGTTTGAACACGGCCCCCTTGTCATTCACTGCAGGAGTAGTTCATCAGTGGGTCCCAGCCAATGATTTTTGCCTGGGACTCTCTGATCTCCTGTAGAAAATGGAGAAGCTGGTTCTTCTCTTTATGGACCCTTTTCAGTCCAGGGAGAGAAGAGAGAACATCATACTGTAAGTAAAAGCATTTTACACACACTTGTTAGATCAGCACATTTAACTCTTTGATCACCCCTTTTAACCCTTTGGTTACCCAGCTAGTGCCATTAGTACAGTATCAGTATATAAAATTTTTCACTAATCTCTGTATCACTGCTACTATCGACATCAGACAGTTAGACAGGGTCAGTTAGTGTCCCTCCCAGCCAGGGTCAGCTAGCGTTAGATTACCCACACACTATCGCACTCACGCTATAGTTTTCTGATCACCGCCAATATTAGTATATTGTTTGTATAGATCAATATATTGATCACAAACCAAACTATATTTGTGTCTCCTTAGTATAATGTCTCCAAAAACACAGTGTTAGCAAGATCAGCCCCATTCACTGCCATCACTAACGTTTACCCCCCCCCCCCCAACAATAAGTGTGGTGTCAGTGTAATTTCTTATCACGGTCACGTGTGACATATTGCACACAAATCCGCAGCGTTAGCAGAATCAGTCCTGATCTCTGCTAGCACTGACAGGTGAATTTTATTTCTAGCAGTTCAAGCATTCCTTGACAGCCAGGAGCTCCTCTAAGTTCCTACCAGACCCTTGATCTGAGCACAGGCCTGGCAGGGCAGGAAAGGGGGGAGACAACCCCCACCCCCCTGCAGCTTACCAGGCCACATGCCGTTGGCATGGGGATGGTGTCCCCATGCTGATGGGGGACAAGTACATCTTTCCCAAAACCCTGGCCCGGTGGTTGTGTGGGTCTGCGGGCAGGGATGCACCCTTTAAATAAGGAGGCATCCTGATACTGCCTCCCCCCTTGTGAATTAATACTTGTACCCCTATCCATTCACTAAAGGTTAAAATTCAGTAAAAAATAAAGAGACCAGTCTTTTGAAAAAATCATTTATTTGAACAAAAAACAAAACAATAGTTTTTGAGAAGTCCTTTAATAAAAAAAAGCCAAAAAAGCCAAAATACCCTCTGCCTTTGGCAGTGTCCAGCAACACACTGCATAAGGCTGCAGTGGAAGCAGCCTTATATAGTGTGGGGTGGGGCTGTGCACTGTGAGAGTGCAGTGCATTGTGGGGTGTGTGGCGGGTGAACAGTTGGTGGTGCCTTCAGAGTTATTCTTGACAAGTGCAGGATTGGACCAGGATTGTTGAAGTAAAAAAAAAAAAATTCAGAAAACCAAAAAAAAGGGAACCACTGCTGACGCAGAAGGAGGAACAGCAATTATACCCTAAATATTTTTACTGCTGATGCAGCAAAAAAAAAATTAAAAAAAGAAAATGAAGAAAGCCAGAAAAAAAGTAAACCACTGCTGACGCAGGAGGAACACATGCAACACAGAAGGGGGAACACTAATGATGCAGCAACAGAACCTAATGCTTGAAAAATAATAAAAAAAAATAAATAAAAAAAATAGCAAAATAACAAAAAATGGGAACAGCGGTGGTGCAGAAGTGCCGTAAACCACACTGACGCTTCACTGACACCACTACACTGCTCTTAACAATAACGCACTATACTCCTAACACACCACTAAATCCATTAAACTCCAGCAACACACTACACAAGGGTGCTGTGTAAGCAGCCTTATATAGTGTGGGGAGTGGACTTAGCTGTGAGCCATGACTGGCCAAAGTCATCGTGACTTTGGCCAATCGTGGCTCTCACAGTGCATTGTGCTGTGATTGGCCAAAGCATTGCACCTGACCTGTGATCAGGTGCATTGCTTTGGCCAATCATGGCTCTCACTATGCACTGTGAGAGCACAGTGCATTGTGAGGCACTTGACAGGCGAATAGCCTGTCGAACGCCCTTACCATTTATGTGTTTTGGCAAACATGCGAACGGCCGATGTTCAAGTCGAACTTACATTCGACTCGAACATCGAGCCCAACACTATTGAGCGGCTCCTCTGGGGTAGCATTACAAATTTCTATGCAGTAGATAATATAGTTACATTATTTGTGACATTATTGTTACACTGTATTAGTTTATAAAGCTGGCAAAATTATAGAGAGAAAATCCATTTTAGATGCTATTAGAAGGCCAGAAAGTAATATGAATGCTGCCATTAATAATCAGCCATCTAATATCAACAATCTTCAATTATTAAAAGGACATGGCTAGTATATTTGGTTATTGTGTAGTGCTAATTTAATTGCTACGATCGCTAACGTAATTCATGCATTTGTTGCTGTGACACTAGTCATTATTTCTTTGCATGGTTTTCCTGCATTGCTCTGTGTAATTCATCAGGAGATGTGATGAATGAGACAGTCTCTGAATGTAATTACATCTTGTAATTACAGCTGACTCATCTAGTGTTCCTTCTCTGACAGAGCTGTAGGCAAAATAATTAGGACCTTGATTAAAAAAGAAAAAAAAAAAGATTTTTATAAACATGTTGAGCAGAGTGGACTTTAAGAGCTCTGTTACAAGACTGGAAGGTCAAATATCCAACTAGCAAAGATACTTAGCAAATATGACCTTGGCTTTGTTCAAATTTTGCCTTGTGTGTGGATGCACACGTATTTTGCCTGTCAGTAGAAATAATTGGAAAAGACTGTGTGAGATAATGTAAACACCTAAAGTGAAATATATTCATGTGGCCTACTTAAAAAAGGAGAACTTCTAAAAATATGCTCAGCCAATGATTCACTCAATTTGCTTCTTGAAAAATGTACAATAATTTGTAAAAATGTCAGTTATGGGCTTTTAGGGATAGAATATTTGTATGTACCTGAAGTACAGCACTGGATGACACAATTGTACATTGCCCAACCCTGGGTCTTTACAACAAGTAGTATTGAATCTGCAGGACCATAACTGAATCTTTCTAAATGTTGCCTTAGATAAACTCAGCTGTAATTTCGAGGACACATTAGATGACAAGAGGGACTATTGCCTGATCCTTATGTGAAAACTGTGATACAAGCACCTACTCAATGTGGCTTTCAGACCTTAGGTGCTTTCTTGTGTTTTACCTCATGGTATTTTAAATTAATTTCAAAATATGCCTTAGTTGTGGAGCCATTGAGAGTACTATGATTTGGAAATACAAGCATGTCCTGGTCAGAGACAGCCCAGCACAGCTTTAAAACAGTTCATCACGAGCAGTCCAGTACTAAATTTTTTTTATCCTTCTCTACGATTATTACTACAGTTTCTTCAGACTATGGATTTTGTGCAGTTCTTACTCAATGATATGCTTACCAGGTAGAGAACACTGTTGCTCTTGCATACAGAACCTTTAAGCTGGCCATAAATGGATCAAAATTCAGCCGGTTCAACTTCTGTTAAGCGAGAATGTTGGAAAATTGTTATTTGATCAGTGCCTGCAGCCAATTGTCTGCAGTGTTGATCAGTGTATTATGACATCAGAGGAGTCCCCACTATCAGAACACAATAGCAGAACGGGGAGGATTCCTCCATCCACCTCAGTTTTGTAGGCAGGGGAATCCATTTTTTTTTAAATCAGTGTGCTGGCTGATACTGTAGAAAAAGAAGCTGTGGCATGTGTTTGGGCAACAGAACAAAAGAGAACATACTTGTGCGGTCAATAGTTTACCTTGCAGACTAACCATAGTAATATAGCTATGTTGTTTATTACAAAGGGATTAGGACGAGCAGGAGTGTGTATTGCCAGATGACCAGAAAGGCTACTAAATTGTCACTACACATTTTACCTACACAATGTAGAGATGTGCTGGTTGCTTTAAATCTTAAACAGCAGTTGCAAAGCATTTTTTTTCCTTTTCCCTCTTTGTGAGTGACAGACAGGAAAAGCAGGACTGTGCTCTAATTGGTTGTTGCTACAGCTGAAAAGGATCCACCCATAGCAGCACTGTTGCAGCTGAACTTATGATTGGCTGTGGAGAAAAGGAGAGAGGAAAAAGGAAGAAGAAGCACATGTGGGGAAGCAGACATTTTCAGGGTACCACATGGAGCAAGGGCTCCTGGTGTAAAGTCACAAAGTCTCACTCTCTGTGCTGCTAGAGCCCATGGGCTGGGCTGGGAGTGTGTAGCAGAGGAATTGTTGCAGGAGGACAGTGTGCAAATCAAGGATTGTCCTGCTTGACACTCAGGATTACAGCCACTCAAGTGCATGTGTCTCTCAAAGTCTGGAGCTGCTGAAAGAGAGAGGATTTCTACTACTGTCTAATGCTATCTAGAGGACAATCCAGAAACAGTGAGTACTCTGTGATGAAAGGGGATTTTGATATTGCTGCACTTGCTGTTCATCTCTGGAGAATGGTTATAAGAAAGCCTGCTTTCTAATTCTCAGAGTGACAGAGTGGTTAGGTAGGACATTTCTGCTCTAGATAGTATTGCTATAGCAAATGTCAATAAGCTGCTAAATCTCATTACCAGTTATTGTTTCATGTGTCAATGTCACTCTCATATGTCACCCTAGTCAGTGTGATACTAGTCAGTTTTTGGAGAATTTGGCGAGTGATTTGTGACTTCTTACTAACTGTGTTATGCAAAGTGGTATCTGTGTTTTATGTATATTACCTGTGTTAAATCAGCTAGTTCTTTTTCAGGGTTTGTCTTCTTCAATAAAACCCATAAAAAATATTCTCAGAGTGTCAAAGTGTTCTGGGTATAATCGGAGGTGTCACCAGATTCAGGTGAGAGCTGAACCTATATATCTAGCCAAGCATCACCCAAGGGTGTGCTACAACAATACAAAACAAGCTGGGTTTGAAAACTGTTACTGCTGATTGTTTGTCACAGTTACGTTTACCCACAACTAATACATAAGACGATAATGTTGACGTTTTTGCATTTACTGATATACAGGTGAAACTCGAAAAATTAGAATATCGTGCAAAAGTTCATTTATTTCAGTAATGCAACTTAAAAGGTGAAACTAATATATGAGATAGACTCATTACATGCAAAGCAAGATAGTTCAAGCCATGATTTTTCATAATTGTGATGATTATGGCTTACAGCTCATGAAAACCCCAAATCCACAATCTCAGAAAATTAGAATATTGTGAAAAGGGGCAATATTCTAGGCTCAAAGTGTCCCACTCTAATCAGCTAATTAAGCCATAACACCTGCAAAGGGTTCCTGAGCCTTTCAATGGTCTCTCAGTGTGGTTCAGTAGGAATCACAATCACTGTTGACCTAACAGTTGTGCAGAAAACCATCATTGACACCCTCCATAAGGATGGAAAGCCTCAAAAGGTAATTGCAAAAGAAGTTGGATGTTCCCAAAGTGCTGTATCAAAGTACATTAATAGAAAGTTATGTGGAAGGGAAAAGTGTGGAAGAAAAAGGTGCCCAAGCAGCAGGGATGACCGCAGCCTGGAGAAGATTGTCAGGAAAAGGCCATTCAAAAGTGTTGGGGACTTTCACAAGGAGTGGACTGAGGCTGGAGTCAGTGCATCAAGATCAACCACACACAGACGGATCCTGGACATGGGCTTCAAATGTCATATTCTTCTTGTCAAGCCGCTCCTGAACAACAAACAACATCAGAAGCGTCTTACCTGGGCTAAAGAAAAACAGACCTGGTCTGTTGCTCAGTGATCCAAAGTCCTCTTTTCTGATGAGAGCAACTTTTGCATCTCATTTGGAAACCAAGGACCCAGAGTATGAAGGAAGTATGGAGAGGCACACAGTGCAAGATGCTTGAAGTCCAGTGTGAAGTTTCCACAGTCTGTGTTGATTTGGGGAGCCATGTCATCTGCTGGTGTTGGTCCACTGTGCTTCATTAAGTCCAGGGTCAACGCAGCCGTCTACCAGGAGATTTTGGAGCAGTTCATGTTTCCTTCCGCAGACGAGCTTTATGGGGATGCTGACTTCATTTTCCAGCAGGACTTGGCACCTGCCCACACTGCCAAAAGCACCAAAACCTGGTTCAATGACCGTGGGATTACTGTGCTTGATTAGCCAGCAAACTCGCCTGACCTGAACCCCATAGAGAATCTATGGGGCATTGCCAAGAGAGAGATGAGAGACATGAGACTGAACAATGCAGAAGAGCTGAAGGCCGCTATTGAAGCATCCTGGTCTTCCATAAGACCTCAGCAGAGCCACAGGCTGATAGCTTCCATGCCACGCCGCATTGAGGCAGTAATTGCTGCGAAAGGGGCCCAAATCAAGTACTGAGTACATATGCATGCTTATACTTTTCAGAGGTCCGATATTGTTCTATGTACAATCCTTGTTTTATTGATTGCATATATTCTAATTTTCTGAGATTGTGGATTTGGGGTTTTCATGAGCTGTAAGCCATAATCATCACAATCATGACAAATCACAGCTTGAACTATCTTGCTTTGCATGTAATGAGTCTATCTCATATATTAGTTTCACCTTTTAAGTTGCATTACTGAAATAAATGAACTTTTGCATGATGATCTAATTTTTCGAGTTTCACCTGTAGTTGTATTGCATTACCAGTACAAGCACAACATGGCCAAATGAAAACAAATTGAACCCTGTTCTACAATCCCACCACAGAATTGGAAATTAACTGTTTCTATTTGAGGACTATATTGTCAGTAGATCTCTTTGCTCACTAGTACCAGAGACCCTAAGAGTGCTTTATAAACCGTGCATTAAGGTCACCAGGGAATTGTAAGAACAAAGCAAAGACTGCATGAACTATACTGGTGGCCAGGAATGGATACCCCAAATATCATTAAATCTTATGTCACTTGTCAGATTCTTGACAAATCTGCTGTCACACATGCCACCATTTTTAACCAGTGTCAATTCCTGATTTTACTTGCTATTGATATTGGAAGGCCTTTTACAGAGGCACCCGTAGACTGTTGCTTTGATATAACATCAATAGATTATTAAAGTAAGTGGCCAGAAATTTCATTTGTCTCAAATATAACATCTCCTACTGTAATTACATTCCTCTTTAGCAGGGAAGGTAACCCAAAGGAACAAGTGTCTGACAATAGATTTCAATTTGTTTCATCTGAGTTTGAATCCTTCCTGAGAGAGAGAAATATTGTACATTGGAAATCCTTTGTTTGTTACCTCTGCAGCAAATGGAGAGGTTGGGATATTCAACAAAAGCTGTAAAAATCTCTTCGGACTGCAAATCATACAGAGAAATCATGCAAATTCTTTACTACAGAGATCTTTTATGTCCACAGAACAACTAGACATGCAACTACATAAGCATTACCGGTGGATCTAAACAAATGCACATTAAACTACATGTTGCAGACATACAACTCCCACGAAGTCAAGTGCCTATAAAATTATTTCTTGCAAAGACTGCTAAAGATTAACAAAATTAAAGTAAGGCATATACTGAGCATAAATGTGGTGTGAAAGAAGTACACTTCAAGCCTGGAGCTCTAGTTAACCTCTTTGCACCAAGAGTACGCAAATATGCAGTGTCTCAGGGGGGAGGTGGGCCTTGGCACTGAGGGGCCCGCTTATTTTTGTACCAAAATGCAAACAAAGCTGTGCTGAGAGCACGCACTCAGCACACTCCTTGAACATTTACTGTGCCTAATGGAAAGCTCCTGATCACTACTTTCCCATTTATGTGACTGCTGTGACAGCCAGTCATGGTGGTCACATGATCATAAACCCCATCCCGCCTTCTGGCATCAGAATCCCCTTATGTACTGGTGTTAAGAGGTTAAGTTGGGACACCTGGCTTATTGAACTAAGGACAATCCAAATGTTCCAAACCACTTAGACTGACAAGTCAGCGAAGACTTGAAAACTTTATACTTATGAATATTGGCCGATGGAATGCCAGTTACCCCTGTTAGGCTGGACTTTTCAGAAGTTTCATTTAACAAAGAACATTTTCATATACCTAATGATGACAATCAAACTGAATACCAGAAATTTGAACTGCCTAGACATATTCAAAGAATCAGAAGCCCTCCTGTGTTGACCAAGGATTATGTGATGTAATTAAATAGCAAAATACTGTTTTGTGATCAAATTCTTTACAATGTTCTTATCCATATTTTTCAGTATTGAGGAAAATTTTGTTTGGTACTATGAGGAATAATACTGTATGTCATGTGTATACTTCTGGCCATGTCACTATATAGACCTCCTTCAGATGGGCTTACTGATCAGTACCTGTGCAGATAGCCATGTTTACATGTACGGTAGGCACAGATGGTCCATACAGATAGACTGCATTCTGAGCCAAGTTGCAGTTCTGCACAGATGCATATCCAGGGTTGGGTGTGAAGATCTGTACAGCCATCTGCCTATCATAAAACATAAACACAGTCCATTGCACTGGTGTACTGATCATTATGGCCATGTGAATGGAACCTTACAATTGTTACGTATACAATGCTTTCTGTACTCTATACAAATTAGTTTCTGTTCCAGTTATGACATACTCAGTATCCTGCATGTGCATATGGACACCTGTATTTGTTATAAAGCACTCTATAAATACTGCTACTCCCAAACTACAGAACACAACAACAAAGTACCACTTAACACTCTGCACAATTAACATTCTAGATGTTCCCAAAAACATATGAATTCTACACTTTTTGAGTTCAGGTCCACTTCAAGGCAAGTTTTAGTTTGCTAGTTTTAGGGTTGTTTTAGTCTCCAAGGTTATGTATACAGTACTGTATATTAGCATTAGAGCTTATTTAGCTACTAGGGTTAACATCAGTGTAGTTGGCAGAGTGAAAGTGAAAATCCAGGCAAAAGACTAAATATATGCTTGAAAAAAATATATACAGTTTTAATTGCAAACCTCTTTGCACTGTGACAAAGCGGATGGTTGTTTGTCCAATGAGCAGGCTGTAGCTAGAGATGTGACCTAGAAAGCTTCATTACTGAACCAGAAAAAAGATGTGTCACCTGCTTAACTTTGCAGTGTGGTACACAAATTGATGACCAGATGTGCAAATCATTTTGCAGTTCAAAGCGGAGCTGCTGACGTTTAATATAAGAACACTCCTTGTACCTGTCCAGGAATCCAGCAATGTCCTCACTTGAGCCGTTTCTTCAGTCGGCTTCAGGTACAGGTGCCAGCATCTTAAGTAAGGGAAACCAGCAGTGAAAGCCCTTCAACTTCACAGCCAGTTTTGCTGCCACACTACTGCGCATGCGTGAAGCACGCTGCTCTTTGTGAATGGTCCTGCAGTCTTCTGGGACCTTTGAAGTGTCCCAAAAGGCTACGAGGGAAGAAAAGGGTGCCAAACGTCTGTGTCAGACCACTGCAGCACATCTGACAAGAAGTGGGAGCAGGTACCTGACAAAACTAGGTACCCACTCCCCCCCAAAAAAGTGCCAAATGGGTCAGTGGAGGGGGGGAAGGATGTAAACAAATGGAACGTCTCCTTTTGGGACTGCTGACCAGTCCTTAGATGTGTTGACTGTGTTTTTTTTTTACTTTTTTCACACTTTTTCCCTTTATTATAATATGGTAATTCTGCCATAAACACACTTGCTGTCTCAGGGTGACAACTGTACTGAGCAATGTTGTCACCATTGGAAAGAGTGTGTGTTAGGATTATGTAACACTGAGTTTATGTTTGACTTTTTTTGCCCTTATTGAAAAGAGATAATAAAACACTGTTTATATACCAAAAGGGAGCAAATAAAAGATATTAATTGTTAAAGTTTACATACCCTTTAACCTTGCTAATATCCTGCTGGCTACAGTGAGGAACACAAGTATTTGAACACCCTGCGAATTTGCAAGTTCACCCACTTAGAAATCATGGAGGGGTCTGAAATTCACATTGTAGGTGCATTCCCACTCTGAGAGACAGAATTAAAAAAAAAATTCAGGAAATCACATTGTATGATTTTTAAAGAATTTATTTGTCTTCCATTGCTGAACATAAGTATTTGAACACCTGAGAAAATCGGTGTTAATATTTGGTACAGAAGCCTTTGTTTGCAATTACAGAGGTCAAACGTTTCCTGTAGTTCTTGACCAGGTTTGCACACACTGCAACAGGGATTTTGGCCCATTCCTCTACACAGATCTCCTCTAGATCTGTCAGGTTTCGGGGCTGTCGTTGAGCAACACGGAGTTTCAGCTCCCTCCAAAGATTTTCTATTGGATTTAGGTCTGGAGACTGGCTAGGCCACTCCAGAACCTTGATATGCTTCTTACGGAGCCACTCCTTGGTTATCTTGGCTGTGTGCTTCGGGTCGTTGTCATGTTGGAAGACCCAGCCACGACCCATCTTCAATGCTCTGACTGAGGGAAGGAGGTTGTTGCTCAAAATCTCACAATAAATGGCCCCATTCATCCTCTCCTTAATACAGTGCAGTTGTCCTGTCCCTTTCGCAGAAAAGCACCCCCAAAGCATGATGTTACCACCCCCATGCTTCACAGTAGGGATGGTGTTCTTGGGATGCAACTCATCCTTCTTTTTCCTCCAAACATGACGAGTGAAGTTTAGACAAAAAAGTTCTACTTTGGTCTCATCTGACCACATGACTTTCTCCCATGCCTCCTCTGGATCATCCAAATGGTCATTGGAAAAATTCAGACGGGCCTGGACATGTGATGACTTGAGCAGGGGAACCTTCTGTGCAATGCATGATTTGAAACCATGACGGCGTAGTGTTCTACCGACAGTGACCTTTGAAACTGTGGTCCCAGCTCTCTTCATGTCATTGACCAGCTCCTCCCTTGTAGTTCTGGGCTGATTCCTCACCTTTCTTATCATCAGTGATACCCCACGAGGTGAGATCTTGCATGGAGCCCCAGTCCAAGGGAGACTGACAGTCGTCTTTAGCCTCTTCCATTTTCTAACAATTGCTCCAACAGTTGATATATTTTCACCAAGCTGCTTGGCAATTGTCCTGTAGCCCTTTCCAGCCTTGTGGAGGTCCACAATTTTGTCTCTGGTGTCTTTTGACAGCTCTTTTGTCTTGCCCATGGTAGTAGCTGGCGTCTGACTGACTGTGGGGTGGACAGGTGTCTTTAAAGAGCTCAGACAGGTGCTACTAAGTTAGATTAATGAGTGGAGTACAGGTGGATGTTTTAAAGGCACAGTAACAGGTCTTTGAGAGCCAGAATTCTTGCTGTTTCTTAGGTGTTCAAATACTTATGTTCAGCAGTGCAAGACAAATAAAGTCTTTAAAAATCATACAATGTGATTTCCTGAATTTTTTTTTTAATTCTGTCTCTCAGAGTGGGAATGCACCTACAATGTGAATTTCAGACCCCTCCATGATTTCTAAGTGGGAGAACTTGCAAAATCGCAGGGTGTTCAAATACTTCTGTTCCTCACTGTATATTGGGCAAAGGTCAGCGCTCTGTTTTGTTCTGTAGTAACTCATTGCAATTGTTTCATACTGTAGATATTACAGTATATATAGTAAAAAATTCTGTCAATGAACTTGCATGTTCTTTTTTGGAGCAACATAGGGAAGATGTCAGCATTTTAGCAGCCAATAATATATAAATTAATAGTATTATGGCTCTTGCTGTGCTTAATAGCAATATTACTACAACATTGGATTTAATATGTGTAACTATGAAAATTACATGAACAATGAAACTACAACTGTACATGTGACTGTAGAAGAGATAAAATCATTTTCAAAATCTTATGACAGCAATTTACAGAAGTACACAAATCAAAATTATTGTTTTTATTTTATTTTGTTAGAGAATGTCATAGTTTAAAGTGAAAAGAGACAAGAAGGAGCCATGGCTCATACAGCAGACACATTTCACCATTAAAATATGACACTGTAGCATGTAAAACAAGTGATTGGATACACAGCAAATATGAACAATCAATTAAACTGTCCACAATAGTAATAAAAAACTTAGGCAATCATCCTGATTCACAATTAGGAAACCATATTGGATTTGTCTACCAGGCTTTTGTATAACAGTCTAAACAAGTGCCAAATCCAGGTACTATGTGATGCCCAATCCTCATAAAGTAAACAAAAAAACTTAATTTACCTTCCCTGAGGGAGCCATGTTCTCCTTTATTTGTGTCTCACATGCTCCCTCTCCGTGACACTGTAGCTCACAGTGGTAGGGATTCAGCAACAGAAGCAATGCTGCCCATCCAGAAAGCAGGGGTCAGGACTAGGTGTGGCCAGATGCTGATTGAGAAAGTTACAGGTTAGTGCCAGGTGAGGCAAGCCTGCCTCCAGCCTGGATGGTTTAATCTTCTCCTGGAAAGATGCTGAACCCATGTGCTCACAGAACATAAATATCACTCCCAGCATGCAATGGGACTGCCCTCCCCTGCAATTGGCCAGGGCTGTATCAATATTCATACTGTTCATTTGACTAATTCCCTCCCAGGTTCTGGAAGGCTCTCATAGCTTCCTGAAGGCAGGAAGAACTCAAGGCAAAGTTAGAAGCTCTAGAGCAGACCTGACTAATCAATCACAGCACTCTGTTAGGCAGAGAGCCCAATTGGATTTTCCTAACAGTTTCTCTGAGCAGAGATACACAGCTATGCTTAACCTAACTATACAAATCCTAGCACCTAGCTAGGAGGGTGCTACAGATTAAAAATAGTTTAGACTTTATATATACTTTAATACACAGAAAACCCATGTTACAGAGCATTATTGGTTTATTAATGAGATATAGAGACAGCACAACAGACCATCTGTTTTAATTCCTAAAAGCCTGCACCACCACACTGCAACTCCATGCACATGGCTGCAGTATAGCCCCATTCACTTGAATGAGTCACATTTCATGGGCAGTACTGTTGAACAAGAAAGGGGAAATATTTTTGCCACACCGCAAAGCAAAGTGCTGCAGCAAGTATACAATCCCATCGGGCTGTGTTATCAGCTTCAGGTGGTGGAGGCTGGGGTAGTAAAAATGTTGCTCAAGCACCTGTCTTTACTGCACACCAACTCGAAGTGTAAATTTAGCCCAACTCATTCATTGCCTGTGAAAATTTCAGCTAAATATAGACTGGTAAATCATATGAACAGGGCCCTTGAGGTCCACCTGCTGGATAAAAAATTTAAACATAACACATGGCACATTCCTATGTAATATTTCCTATTTAAAGCAAACAAAATAATAAAAAATGAAAACCGCACAAATGCGTGTGAAATAAATGAAAACTACAGCAGCAAACACAAAAAGAGGATATCCTCTCTAATCAATAAATCAATAACTAGTGTTGCACTATTATAAATATATACATATAAATGTGCATATGTGCCAAAAAATATATAACTAACCTATAAATACAATTCAGTAAATCATAAATATACAAATGTGTTAAAAAAACCAATTCACATGCAAGTGAAAAAAGTGCTCAATGATGAATGAGAAAGCAGTCCCGAAGGAAAAAATACAGTGCTCAATTATGCTGTATTCTTTCCTTTGGGACTGCTTTCTCATTCATCATTGAGCACTTTTTTCACTTTTTTATTGCAACACTAGTTATTGCAATATTTCTTATTTATCTAATAAACAATTTTTATTCAATTTTAGTTTTAGCCGTAAACATAAATAATAATTAAGAAAATATTCAAAACTTTATTTGGGCATATTTGTAAATCAGTGGATGTAATTCACCAAACATTCACAGGTGATTAATAATTCTTCAAAATTTAACACACATGCACTAGGATGATACCTTGTACTTGCAAAGAATATTTGGTGACTGTCACATTCACTACTTTATAAATATGCCCCTTTGTGCTGCTTTAAATTCTGTACATAATAATTATTAATGTATAATAATGATATCATATTAATTATAATACTACTACTACTGTTAATAATACAAATTCTATAACATTTCTTCTTCATAATAATAATAATGATTATTTTTTTTTTATTATTATTATTATTGATGTTGTTGTTATTGTTATTATTATTATTATTTATTAATAATATATGTTTTGCTTTCATTCCAGTGTACTTAAAAATCTGAGAACAATATGTTAACTAAAGCATAGAAAATATGGAGTATTATTTGGTTATTCTTTGAACAGTTCCCAACCTGCCTTAGCCAGTACAGCTGACTATTTATTAAGATATAGACATGTATTTCACATGCACAGACAGAGCATGCATATTGGATAACTGCCTACTTTGTAAAAGGTTGTGTGCTGGCTGAAAGTCATCCCTATACAAACTTTTAAGCCATTGTGAATTCTTAAATGGCAGGTAGTAAATAAGAAAATAAAACACTTAAAAACATTAGCTTCTCGATCCATTTTGATGTGAATGAATCACTTGACGAGTTGCCAAACTGATAATATCTGTTTCCCCCTGCATACATGTATTTATATTTATCCAGTATGCCAATATGAAGAGAATGACAGAAGTTATAAACTGGGACTGCCTAAATGTCAGGATTATTTGCACACCAGACAGCTCTATGTGCAAACATTTGAGAGAATGAAAATCTGATGAGCTAAAGATTCTTCTGGTTTGATCATCGCTGGTGCTAACCCTTTGGTTTGACAGTGGTCACTTATTGTACAGTAAGCTTTTTATGCCCCATATGATAGATTGTTCTTGTTTTTTGCATTTGAGGACTTTTTTGGTTAATGTAACCAATACTAATGACTTCAAAGAATATTTAACCCAAGGAAAAAAACATAAAATAGCAGCTTACCAAGTCCTTTTATGTGGTGGCTCCATCAGTTTTCTTTTTTCAGCAAGTACAGAAAATACTTGTTAACCTTGCCAGGAATGCAGTGTCCTTGTCATTTCCTGTGAGCTGACCTGACGGCACAAACAATGTTCCTGTAAATAACTAATCTCTATATCCCTCATGTAATGAAGATGAAAAAAGGAAGACATGTTTGAAGTCCAGGCTGGGTGACAATTATGGTCTTATCCATTGATACAGTGGAGAAGTGAACATAGCCACCCTATGGAAGAACAGGTGTTACTGGCAGGTTAATTAGGTGAAAATAAAATAGAAAAAAGCATGAAAAAGATAAACGAATACAGCTACCTCATCTAAGACCTAGTAGGTTCTAATATTAAATTAAATAAATGTTTGTTTTGCACAGCGTATAGGTATAAAGCAAAACTTTATCCATAGCAACTTGATAAATAATAATGTTCTTTAGCAAGGAACATACATCATTAATAATTTTGCTACCAAGCCTGGTGTGTGATAGGTGATAGCAGCCTCAGTCTAACTTTATCCAGGCCACATCCCCCCTCTCCTTATTCTGCGGATTACATGGAGTAAGGGCAGACTCCTAGTCTGACCTGCACCCTCAGTGGAATACACCAAATGGGAGACATAGATGCTGGAGCAGAGACCTTAAAGTTGGCTTTGGTTCAAAATTAGCATGTGCTGTAAATCAGGGCTTAAAATTTCAAGTCCTGAGCTACTAGCTAGGCCTTAAGAGTTACTCACCACCAGTTGCCCCACCCAACCCCTACCCTGCTACACCCCTAATTCCGCCCCTAAACACGCCCTCATAAATTATTTCATGAAATTGCACTGTTAAATGTTACCCACTT
Source organism: Staurois parvus (assembly GCF_062004578.1). Lineage (NCBI taxonomy): Eukaryota > Metazoa > Chordata > Amphibia > Anura > Ranidae > Staurois > Staurois parvus. The sequence continues at coordinate 7,823,777 of NW_028319228.1, read as the reverse complement.
TACATCAGGGTCCCCAGAGTCCCCCCACATTACATCAGGGCCTCCAATGTCCCCCTAAACACTCCATCATACTTAGACCATGCACAGCATACAAACATAACCCCCCATAATCTTTCACTCACAAAACCATAACTCTACCAAGCATATCCTACCTACTATCTAACTCAGCAATACCTCAAATGCCCCATACTCTACTGTGACGATTGCGGCGTCAGACCCCAGCCCTCCTCACCAAACTGGTGACCGAAGGACTAGCCAATCTAAAACCGCGCTGTCACGTGCGTAACAATGCCACGCCCAGCTGCACCCTGCACAACGATTTTCCAGCTAATGGACCACAATCGATGTACCTGCAGCATGAGCGCAATTGTTACTGGGTCAAGTTAATTACGCAATTAACCCTTCACACTGCCACCACCTCCTTTTTGTACGGAGAAAATATCAGCAATAACACTATGATGTTTGAATAATCATCGGTATACCCCTGTCACCACAGGCAGCGATATACCGAAGTTTAAAACACACACACACAGTAGCGTTTTTTAGAGGCAGGGGTTCTGAGTTTGCATTAAAGAGCTTTAGAAACAGTTCAACACTTTCAGAAAGTAAGATTTATTACTAAAAGGTCAAAAGGGTGCAATAAAAATATTTGCCGAAAAAGATGTAGCCAATATATAGATAAATATACAGAAAGCAATAGCACAGCAAAGAGATAACAGAAAGGAATTTAGATAAATAAAGTACTTGCCAAAAGCCTTGGGTTAAGCAGCTTTCAAGTTTTCTGAGCAAAAGGGCGTTTTCTCCCAAAGTTGGTTCCGATGTTAAAAAGGGAGAATTCTTCAACTTTCCTCAACTCAGCTTAGCTTAGCTTTTCTAGGAACTCCACAGGGTGTCTCCCTGACTCAGAGAACCAATTGCCTCATTTGGGGAGGGGGTTGTGTAGGCGGGGAGCTCAGGCTTTGACCAAAGCCTTCACAAATTATACTATGGCCAATAACTTTTCCTAGGTACATATATCATTCTATCCACAAGTAGATTAATACCAAGAATCATCTGCTGAACAGTTAGATATAAAATATGAAATATCTGCTTGAATGGTTAAGGAGATATAATTTTCTGCTCTCCTGTGTATGTCAGATAGGGGGTGTAATATACCAGGCGACTTGTCTTACCGTGAGCCATCCGAATATGTGTTCCATGTTTGTGTAATTATTTCCTATTTGGAGATATAAAATTATATGGAAAAGTAAGTTTTTAAATGTAAGTCTGTTTTTACGACTCCCTGGAATGTCTTTTGAAGCTCAGTGAGGGCTGGTTTATGGCTTGATAACCCCTTCTCCAGCAAGTGTCTTGCAGACAGAGGGGCACCTAGCTAGTGTGGGATTTACAGCCCTGGAGCTCTCCCACTGGGGCCTGTTGCCTTTTGAACTCAGAAAACACACACAGACCACATTCCTGAGGGAGGGGGGAAATTGGAGGAGGAAGCCTGATTTGGGAGAGAGAGATAATACAAAATGGAAAATTCTTAAAAAGATGGATGACCGCGTCCATCTCGGTGTGCACGATTGCTACATCTACCACCCATAATAACCACATAATCCTGAACCTGACCAAACCACCCATACATGTAGGTTTACATACAGACACATGTACATGCACACACAAAAAGAGACACCTGTACACACACACACAGACATGTACACACACACATACACACACAGAAACATGTACACAGACGCACAGAGACACATGTACACACACAGACACATATACAGACATACATACATGTACATACACACAAACACATGTACATACACAGAAATACACACACACAGACACATGTACATACACACAGGCACATGTACATACACGCAAACACACACGTACATACACACACACACGTACATGCACACAGACACATGTACACACACACACATACTGTACACACATGTACACACACATGTATGTACATACACGCAGACACATGTACAGATACACACATGTACATACATACAGACACACACAAACACACACACAGATACATGTACATACACACACACAAATACACACACACAAATACACAAACACACACAAATACACACACACACATAGAAATACACACACATACACTCACACATTTACAGTATATCGTTACCTTCACGTACAGAGCCGGGTACTGCACTCTAGGGGGAGGCAGAGAGCACAGCACACACTCCTTCCTTTGCTTTAATTTTGCTCAACTATTGAGCAGTCTGACGGCTCCCAGTGAGAGTGACAAATCCAGCCCTGAGTCCCGAGCCTGCTCAGCAAGACGGCCTTGGGGACACAGTCGCCCCCACCATAATTTCCATTTGCCAATTCAAGCCCTGCTGTAAATTGTCTCCAGCATTGCTCCTGTTTCTGCTTGTTGGAGGCTGCCATTTTGCTGAAGCCCAGAGTCCCTGAGCAGCAGTAAATCTTTAGGGTGTCAGCAGATCGGCCTCTACATTTCAGCACAGTGCTGAAAAATAGGAAGCAACTGAGCATGTGCAGAGCAGGGTGAGACAGTGTATTACTGGATTTTAACCACTTCAAGTCCGGACACATTTAGTGCTATCACACTTTGAATGACAATTGCACGGTCATTATTATTTACGGGGGGGTGGTTAACATACTGTCACCCTAGCAGTACAGTGTCACCAGGGTGATAAAATTTTTTTTTTTACAGTGATTGCTTTTACACCCATAAAGGCTGTAAAATAAATAATTTTTCCTTCTCTCTGATTGCTCCCAGGGAGCTTGTACAGGCTGGACATGCAGGCGCCATTTATGAATGGCAACTCGCTCCTGCACTGATCCCGTCTGGCCGTTTATGTACATGGGCCGGACGGGAAGTGGTTAAACAATTTGGGCACTTGTTATTAATGTTTTACATAGGTATACCTGCAAAGGGGTTCAGTTTGAAGTGATATGTCAGAACTTAGTTTTCACTTTAAAAACACAATCTGTGCGTAGTTCACCCATGTGAAGATTTTTAGTCCATAGAACAACCTTGGTATAGCACATTTAATGCTAGCACATGATATAAAATGTCTTAGTATGCTGCTGTATCATAGCCAGTGCAGAAACAAGTAAGTGCTAGGTGATGACAAGTGCCTATTATAAAGTGTCAAAAGCGCCAGTATCAGTCACTCAGATATTGCTGGGTGGAAGCACGTCTATTAAAACTGACCTGAGTTTGCTTTTTGGAAATTGTATTTTAAAGCTTGAAAAGGTTTCAGCTTCACACAACATTGTTTCATTGCACATTGAGACAATTACTATAGGAACAAACACTGAAATCTTTGTTGTAATGGCGCCTATGGTGGATATTAATCCAAGCAATGAAATTGTGGCAGGATCCAATGTGTTCCAGCACCTACCACAGAGCAAGCATATGTTTCTTTTTGCTGTCTTTGCTAAGTGTTTTTATAACCATAAAGTCATAAAAAAACAAACCTCTGTTGTGTCACTATGTGCATTGTATAGCAAGTAGCTACCTTATTGTTTTTCTAATGAAAACTGTACTTTTTTCATGGAAAGAAATATGAATCTAAGGAGCACATTAAGATAATGTAATTCAATGAGTTACATTTTGTAACAAATAACCAGCCAGGTAACATTTTGTACTGCAAGTACAAATCGCACAACCTAGTTTGTCTTTCCAAGTGCCTTGAACATCCGTTGATTTACAGTCATCTTTGTCTAGGTCGAGTATAATGCGCACATGTATAGGTTTAATCTGCAAGCCATCAACAAGGTAATTATTTTATTTTCTCAGTCTGAGGCAAATATACCGTGTGACAAAATATAAGTAATAAAGCCACTGGAAGTATGCTAATTTCTACTCTCAATTTAAGTTATCCCTTGCTTTTGAAAGCTGAATAATGAGAGAATGTCACATAATAAAAAGGAAAGACTGCAAACAAGTTTTAGGTTTGTTCATTATTAATACCCAGCAACCCCCCCCCCCCCCCCCCCCCAGATGTGAAAGCCTCACGTTGCGATAAAATTATACAGCGAAAAATTTTCAGCCCTGTGAAAAATCTAATCAGCTAAATAAAGAACACATAGAAAATGCTGTATGCAAACAATGTCTTCTTATGATTCCGGAGAGAGAAAAGATAAGTAAACCGTGTAATTATTAGAAGAATGGCTGCAAATTAATACAGAATCGTGATAATAAAACGATCAGATTTTTTATTATTTCAAAAGCGTTCATGACATGAATATGATAAAAAGGATAATCGTTAAATAATAGAACTCCAAATCAATCATGAAGGGAAAAAGTTCTTACACTAAAATATAGCTGGATTAAGCAACTATCCTGACTTTTTTTTTAGAAGGAAACCTAAAATGAGATATTCATTTACCATAAAGCACTGCCATGGCATTCTCTTTTTACAGTTAGCAGCATCTAAGCCCTTAGAGCCTATAAAATGATAACTGTAGACTACTTTTAATAAGCACAGTTTATAGGCATTGGCCAGTAATAGAAGCATACCTAAAAGTAAATGGTGTAAAGTGGACCCATGCTTTGCCATACAAGGCACAACAACAGGTTTCCTTTAACCCCTTGCCCTCCAGAGGATTTAACCCCCTTCCTGACCTGGCCATTTTTTGTGTTATGGCACTGTGTTACTTTAACGGACAATTGATTGGTCATGCAACACTGCACCCAAATGAAATTTATGTCCTTTTTTTCCGCACGAATAGTGCTTTCTTTTGGTGGTATTTGATCGCCTGTGCATCTTTTATTATTTGTGCTATAAAAAAAAGTCCGCCAATTTTGAGAAAAAAGCAATAATTTTGACTTTTTGCTATTAAACATGTCTAGTAAAAAAAAATTTAAAAATCAAATTTTATTTTAAATTTAGGCCAAAATGTATTCTGCTACATGTCTTTGATAAAAAAAAATCCCAATACGTGTAAATTAATTGGTTTACGTGAACGTTATAGCGTTTACAAATGGCGGTATATATACTGGGCTTTTTTCTTTTTTTACTAGTAATGGCGGCGATCAGCGACTTATAGCGGGACTGCGGCGGACATTCTGATACTGGGGGGAACTGACTTGGTGTCACTGACATCCCCAGTGATACCAATACAGTGATGAGTTCTAATAAAAAGCACTGACACTGTACTAATGGCACTGGGCAGGAAGAGCGATAAAAGGGTTAACTGTGTGCTGTTTAACTAAGTGTGTTGTGTTAGTGCTTCATTGTAATCACACTGCTTTGCATGGCTGTGCTATGCACAGCCATGCAAAGCAGTGTGCAGGAGCTGACAGGGGAGAGAACTGTTTTGTTTACAAACAGTTCTCTCCCCCATCGGAGATGCTCAGCAATCACCGGGTGGCAGCGAGTAATCACAGGCTGGGACTTGGTGAATGGACAGCCACGGCCGTGAATGGTGGTGTGGGTAGGGTGCGTGCACGGCTCGTGCGTGTCCCCTACCTGGTAATGCAAACTCGCATATATATATGTGATTTTGCACACAGCTGCTGCCCTGTAGCAGTATCTCTGCTATGGGGTGGCACTAAAGTGGTCAATGTTAATCCTATGTGTTCTTATATGTCGGAAGCAGTCTGTTTCTTGCTCAAGATTACAAATTTCTTGAGTTATAGGGGTTGATTTACTAAAGGCAAAAAGTTGCTGTACACAAGGCCAGCTATGAAACCAGCCATTTAAGGGCTTTAAAGAATTAGTTCACATATACAAACAAAATGTGTGGATGGACTAAAATCGTACACCCTCCCCTTGACAAACCCTACTCTTCTCCCTCTTCTCTGTACAGCAATTCCGGAACAGACCAGTGGGATTCACTGTGGTAGCACTGACTTCTCAGAATCTCTCTGATCCATTCCGGAAATGCTGCACAGAGAAGAGGGAGAAGAGCAGGAATTTAAAAGCTCCAGACAGCTGGACTGGATGCAGGGGCAATGAAAGCTCAGCATTGGTAAATGTAAGTATAGCGAAGACGGGGGGGGGGGGGAGTGGGGTGGTTACGGGTGTATGGTGTTAGTTAACCCTAAATTTTTTACTGTAAAGGTAAACTAACATTTTAAAGTTCAGTCGAGAGTTGACTTAAGCACATCGTCAGCTGTGACAGTTATCACCAGAGGTTTGCCTTGAACATCATACACCGAGCATGTACTAATAGGCAGAATGTAATACAAAAAAGGGATAACAGGCGCATGGTGTGGCAGTCCATGTATGTTTGATGAGTTCCAAATGGGCAGGGGTAAAGGTAGTGCAGTAGGCACTAAGGGCAAGCTGCGTAGGAGCGAAGCATAACTCTGCAGAAGGGAAACAAAGAAACACAGTGCCTTTTTTTTGTTTACAAACGATTTTATTGTACAAGTGTAGACAGTAGAACAACAGCACACTTTAAAAGTGATATTGTCAGCAAAAACAAGGCACTTTTGAAAAGTACAATACATAAAGGTATATTAACATAACAAAGAAGATAAGAAAAAAAAAGAGGAAGTTACAAGTGCATGAAGTACGTAAACGACAAAATAGGTTAGGTGATACACCTGTCAATAGTACATGCCAGCCAACTTTTACTGGGGATGTTATTAAGCATGTAATAAGTGTCTGCAATCTCTCCATGACTCCCATTTTTTATCGTATAAGTGCAGCTTATCCAGTAGGGTATAATGAATGCGTTCCATAAGCATTACAGTGTCAATTCTGTGTAAAACGGAGTCTAAGGGAACAACATTGGACCTCCAATGTAGGGCAATAGACCATAAAGTGGCAATACATAATGTGTGTATCAATCTCAGATTGGCGTCAGAGACCCCTGGGATATGGGCCCCCAACAAACAGGTCTGCATGGACAATCGTATCGGGGCGCCCGACAATAAGGTAGCGACCTCAGAAATCCTACGCCAGATCAAAGATATGGTCGGGCAATCCCAAAATATATGAACCAAAGTACCCGTGCAGTCACAGCCCCGAAAACATAGAGGGGACGTTTGTGGAAACAGTACATGTAGTCTTGACGGGGTATAATACCATCTGGTTAGAACTTTAAGGGCCGTCTCACGAACCGAAAGAGACCTAGAGCTCTTGCATATATTATCCACCATGGAATCCCAATCCTCATCCGAAAAAGTGACGCCACAATCCTCCTCCCATTTTCGTCTGTACAAAGGGGGAGCATGAAAAAGACAGATCAAAAATTGGTGATAAAGATTTGAGATAAGACCCCTACCCCTGGGAGAGTCACGGCTGACACGTTCAAAAAAGGAAATCGGAGAGGATGGGGCAAGGCCAAAGTGCGCTTTAAAAAAGTGCCTAATCTGTCTATATCGAAGGTACTCGCGAAGAGGAACATCAAACAACACGCGCAGCATATCAAAAGTAATATAAGATCCTCCTCTTTGGAAATCAGACAATCTGATAAAAGATCGATCATACCACCAACGAAACATATGAGGGGAAGAAAAGGCTACAACAAAAGTAGGATCACCAAAAAATGACACACCTGGGGGAATAGAAGAGACTAAACCCAATTTAGATTTGTGTTTGGACCAAAGCGTCAGTGAGTGAGCCACTATGGAGTTATGAAAAACAGTCGATCGGGGGGAGATGTTAGACCATAAAATTCCCGGTAAATAAAAAGGGCGTATCGACTGAGACTCAAACTTGATCCACGGGATTTGAGAGTTAATAGTAGCCCATTGTGACAATTGCGCAAAACGAGCCGAGAGGTAATATAGCCAAAAGTTAGGAAGACCGAGACCTCCCGACCGTTGTGAGCGATACAAAATGGATGAGGCAAAACGTGGATGCTTATTTCCCCAAATAAAATTATTAATAGTCCGCTGAAAATGATCCAAAAAGGTTTTTGAGACCGGAACTGGAAGTGCTCTAAAAAGATAAAGCAATTTGGGCAAAATATTCATTTTAACCGCCGTGACTCTACCCAGAAAGGAGATATGATAACCATGCCAGATCTTCAGTAGAGTAGAGAGACGCGATACACATGGTGGATAATTAGCCGCAAATATATCCGAGTATCTGGGAGTGAGGTTAATCCCCAGATAGGATATCCTGTCCTTGACCCAGCGAAATGGGAAAGAACTACGGAGAGATGCACTTAGGGAGTCAGGAACATTAACAGGCATGATCACAGATTTGGTAAAATTAACGGTGAGACCTGACACTTTGGCAAAATCGTTCAATACAGCACACAAGTTAGGTAAAGAAGTCAACGGGTTAGTAATAAAAAGCATAACATCATCAGCATACATGCTCAATTTAAAATGTGAAACTAATAATGAATAGCCAGAAATATCCGAATGTGATTTAATCGCCAATGCCAAAGGTTCCAACACCAGCGCAAATAAAAGGGGTGAAAGAGGACAGCCCTGGCGGGTACCTCTACCCAATGTAAAGAAGTCAGAGTTACAGCCAGGAAGCCTAATTCTCGTTTTAGGAGAGTCATACAGGGCATGTATGCCTGCCAAAAACCCCTCACCAAAGCCCATTTTCTGTAGCAAAGAGAACAAGTAGGGCCAAAGAACACTATCAAAGGCCTTGTTTATATCCAAACTCATCAACAGAACCTCTTTGGAATGTAAATTGGCGTCTTGAATAACATTTAGAGTGAGACGAATGTTATCTGTAATAAATCTGTCGGGAATAAAACCCGACTGGTCTGGAGAGACCAAAGAGGAAATGATAGGGGCCAACCGGTCCGCCAAAATACGGCTAAATATTTTTAGATCATTATTCATGACTGAGATTGGTCTATAGTTTTGTGGCAAACAGTGGTCCTTCTGTGGCTTGGGTATTAGAGACATGTTAGCCAATAACATCTCCTCAGGGAACTTGCCCCCCTGCAAAACATCATTAAATAAAGTTATCAAGTATGGAGCCAATGTAGAGGCAAAATGTTTATAATAGCTAGCGGTAAATCCGTCAGGACCCGGCGCAGTAGAGCGCTTGAGCGCGCCTATCGCACATGTTATTTCCTCTAAAGTACAGGGGGCATTAAGGGTGACAATCTGAGAGGGTGTAAGGGCAGGGAGGGGTATAGAGTCCAGCCAAGAGTCCGACAGAGGGACAGAATCCGACTGCGGAGGAGCTAGTAGTTTTGAATAAAAATGTTCGAAAATACCCAAGACTTCCTGAGGTAGAGATGAGATAGCACCCGAATTTGTGCGTAATTTATACACGTGTGGGGGGCGCAGAGAGTGGTTCAACTTCCTTGCAAACATGGTAGATGCCGAGTTACTATGTAATAGGAATGAGGCCTTCGACCAGCGAAGGGCCTTTTCAGTTTTTTGGGAAAGCAGGGCATTCAGTTCCAAGCGCTTTTGGGACAGTAGCTGTTTATTAAGCAGAGATGGATTAGCGACATGGCTTCTATAGTGTGCTTCTAATTCTCGGGTTAGAAGTAGTATTTGCTGCCAACGTTTTCTATTTCTGGATGAGGCCATGGAGATAAGTCGGCCTCGTAGGACCGCCTTGTGGGCTACCCAGAGTGTGGCTGGGGAAATATCAGGGGTTAAATTAGATTGAAAATATTCCTGAATAGATGAAACCACTTCCTGGCGAGAGTCGATATCGGTTAGCATAGAATCATTAAGTCTCCAAGAGAAAGGAGTAGGTGCCAATCCCACAAATGTGATAGATAAGGCCACAATACTGTGATCCGACCAGGGGCTCAAATGAATGCAAGCTACCTTAGAATTAGCTAGTAAAATTGGGGTACAGTATATATAGTCTAATCTAGCATAAGAGTCATGTGGATGGGAATAAAATGTGTAATCCCTGGCTCCGGTGTTGTGCGCTCTCCAGGCATCCACCAACTGAAGGGTATCTAATTTCTTAGTAAGGGATTTTGGGAAAGCCTGGGAAGAATGCGAGGGGGAACTACGGTCCAAAAGAGGATTTGCCACCAGATTAAAATCCCCACCCACCAAGAGATGAGGGGACAAAAACCTATCCAGAGTACCAAAAAATTTTGAAAAAAAGGTAGCTTGAGCTGAATTCGGTGCATATACATTAGCAATAGTAAGTTCTCGACCTGAAAGGGTGCCTTTAAGAATGATAAACCTACTGTCCGGATCACGATACACATGTTGAACCTCAAAGGGGAATGAATTATGTAAAAAGATGGCTACGCCCCTACTCTTGGAGGAATGCAGGGTATAATACCCCTGCCTATAAGATCTATGAAAATATGTCGGGTGTTTTGCAGCTGCAAAATGTGTTTCCTGTAATAAGATAATCTTGGCTCCCAGTCGTTTATATTGAAGAAAGGCCGTTTTGCGCTTGTTTGGCGAATTGAAACCCTGGACATTATGCGAAATACATTGAATTACCATAGCAAACAGAGCTTATTACTATCATCATAAAAGTATACATTACAAAGATATCCCCTAAAATTAATTGGCTAGACATAGAGATCCGCAGGTCTATAGCAGACAGACGTACAGGTGGTAGAACCAGCCCAGGGGACCCCCTGGCCCCAAGATGGGGGCCATGATGTCCATAGACCGACACAACACAATCCTCATGCACTAAAGTGTTGAAAAAAGAGAAGGCAAAAAACAATAGAGAGGAGAGTTGAAGAGCTCCTACAAATAAGGTAACTAAAGAACATGGATCAGGCTGAAAATTTGTCATACCTGATAAAACAAAAAGTTCAAATATTAAGGGGCCAATTGGGCCCAAACCCTGTCTCCCTAAAACATGGAAAACGGAACTGCCACCCCTCAATCGGGCAGCGACACTTCCGGCCATGTCAGGAGGCAGGGTGGGGTAACGTGTCAAAGAGTTGTGGAACCATAAACCAATGGGCGCAATTAAGAGGGACCAAAGACCCTTGTTATACCTTAACTCGTCCAGCTATCAATGCAAGGCACACATATATTACTCAGGATTATAAAATTAACATAGCAGTAACCATAGAAATACACATCCTGACAGCGTAAGATGTAAGAAACAAAATCCCTGTGTCTCAATTCTCGGTAAAGTCATAAAAGACAATAGGCAAGACAAAGGACTGTCAAACAATAGGTAATAGGCAAGTGAGAATGGACCTATCAACCCGGATCCTGTCTGACTCTCCTTCTATCTCTCCGTGGAGATGGGGTATGCCAAATGGGAGAGACACGAGGGGTGGAGGGTGGACGTTGAGGTGATGGGGCATCCGCTAGGCCCAGTTTGGCCAAGATTGCTCTACCTTCAGAAGGAGATGTAGCTATATATGTGCTCCCATTATGTGGAACAATCAACTTAAAGGGAAAGCCCCATTTGTAGCGAATCCGAGCTGAGAACAGGACCGTTGTGACTTCTTTCATTTTTCTACGCTTCTCCAACGTGGCCGGGGAAACATCCGGAAAGATTTGTAAGACCGAGCCTTCAAAGGAGATCGTAGGGGTATTGCGAGCAGCTCTGAGTATTTCCTCTTTGGTCAAAAAGTCCCTCATGCACAGGACAATATCCCTAGGTGGCTTGTCAGTAGGAGGTTTAGGGCGTAGGGCTCTATGGATGCGGTCACAGGCAAAAGACCCAGGGTCACGATCCGGGAGGAGTGATTGAAATAATTTGGTCACGATTAAGGAGAGGTCAGACATAGACTCCGGGATTCCCCTGATTCGCAGATTATTCCTGCGATTGCGATTATCAAGGTCCTCCACCTGCGCCTGTAGTTGAAAAAAGGCCGTTTGTAAATGATCATGCTCTCTGGAAAGTTCACCATAGGCCAGGCTAAGTTCATCGTGTTTGGTTTCTAAGCGATCTGTCCTGGAGCCCAATGTGGCTATTTCCTGAGAGAGAACATTAGTGCTTTTATGCAATTCTGATTGAAATTTGGCGGCTAGTTTGGCGTACATAGATTCCAAGCAGGACTCCAAGTCCCCTTTTGTAAGTTGCTGTGTATTTTCACTGACCAAGGCCGATAAGGGAGCGGTGGTATCCTGCGTGGGATCGGACAGGGATGCTCGCTCTGTATTGACTGGAGACATGTTACAAAGTTCGTGTGCCTTAAGTAGGTATGTTGTGAGGGACTTCTGGGCTTGTCCCTTTTTTTTCTTTGTGGACGGCATACAGGGAGTCTCCTGGGGGTGATCAACTGAAAATAGGATAAGGAATGGAGATTATAACCCCAGGGGACCTATAACGCCCAAAATAGGTTCAGGGTTGTAGTTACATGAATGCGGTTAGATTCATCTGCGAGAACATTATATTGTAAAGATAATTAGCAAGTCATGGAAGGGTAGAGAGGACATAGATCACAGTAACACGCAGATATAGCACACCGGAGCAGGATGATGGCACCAGATCCCAATCTAGGACACAAGAGGGACAAGTGGGAGGCAGAGGACCTCCAACACCAAGCACAAGGCCCTCCAGGGAGACACTCCACGGGGCAATATCAAGGCCCCAGTAGGCCTCTGAGCCCAACAGGGGCTGTGGGTACAGGAGATGGCAGGCTCCGGGGTCAGCAACGTGAGGCCCACTCCCAGGTCACTGCGGGGGGAGCTAATAATAAGAGGGCACCTGCATCCCCCACTCACTGTGACCAGATGGAGGCTCCAGACCGGTGATGTAGGCCGCCGCCACCGCGGGAAGCAGCAAGGCTCAGTGGCGTCTTTCCCCCAGTCCCAGCAATGCAGAGGGCGCCGCGGATGTTCCCAGGCGATCTCCCACAGCTCGGATGGCAGCAGGTGTGGATGGGAGAGCTGATGGGTGGCGCCGGAGCCCCGGCCCGCGCGGCCGCACCAGGCCGCGGACGTCAGCCGCCACGAGGGGCGGAAATATCACTCGGGCCCCGACTCCCCGGGACCAAGGATACCACCCGGGTCCTCCGCCGGCACTCTGTGATCCGCTGCTGCACGGATGGCAGCGGACCTAAAAGTTCGGCACCGGATGGTAGCAGGTGCGGATGGGAGAGCTGATGGGCGGCACCGGAGCCCCGGCCTGCGCGGCCGCACCAGGCCGCGGACGTCAGCCGCCACGAGGGGCGGAAATATCACCCGGGTTCCGACTCCCCGGGGTCAGGGATACTACCCGGGTCCTCCACCGGCACTCCGTGACACGCCGCCGCTCGGATGGCCGCGGATCTGAAAGCACGGCACCGGAGCTCCGGATTATGCGGCCGCTCCGGTCGCCATCTTGGACACGCCCCCGAAACACAGTGCCTTTAAGTGTGTACTGTGAAGGTATTTAATAGAAAGATAAGTAGTAACTCACATCTTAGAATATAAAAACAGGCTCATGGGTAAGAAGGTGAGACATTTGTAGCGTTTGTTGTGTGTCTGATGCAGAGAGGAGATTGATTGAGTCTGTCAGCAGGTGGTGCTGTGCATGTGCAACATGGATGGTAAGCCTGGTGGAATCTCCAAGGTGTCTGCCAGCAGATGGTGCTGTGCATATGCAGCATGGATTGTGGAGCCTGGCAGAGTCTCCAAGATGTCCAGGATCAGCACATGTGGTGTCTGACATCATCAAAATGCTATGCGTTTCTGAGCATGTGCAGGACGAGATGAGTCCAGGTGCACTCTTTCATCAGGCAGGCTTATGTAATTAAATGTAATGTAATTAAAACACTGCAAAAAACAACATTAGTATGTTTGGTTAAGGATTCAACAACATTTATTGAACATATTTTAAAATGAACTTTCTATTAAGAAACAGTTAAATTAGTGGGTTTAGTTCCATTTTAAATATTTTATTGTGAAAGAAACCATGAGCTGCAACAGTAGAACTTATGTAACTGCCCAGACTTCTTGGGTGAAATGTATTAATTTTGTCACAGAACAAAGCAATGCTAAACGGAAGCAAAGTTACGGCTTGAGTTATATATTCCTTTCTCTAATAAAGCCCTGTGCCAAACTGAAACCTGACCCTGACCTCAACTTCAGTGCCAAATTTGTCTCAGAACTTTTCAAATCTGTTGAAAATTGTTGCACAGGAGTATAGGTGCAGGGGTCACAGATACTGCTTTAATTTAGACTTTGCTAAATGAAATGCAGTTTGATTTGCTCTTGTCTGTGAGACTAATTTGCATGATAAATATTTACCCTTGCGTCATCAATGGTAAAAGATTTACTTAAGTTACTTAACTCAACAAAAGGAGCTTTAAACAAACCATCCTCTCCAGCTCTTGTACTGTAAAGTAATTCATCCTCAAAGATCTTCGAAACAGGATTTTTATAAAAATTATCTTCAAACCCACACCAGTAAAATCAGTATGTATATGCAGTAAAGCATGCTTGTTATACTAACTGTGGAACCTAAGGGGTTAATTCTCTGCATTGTGTAAAAAAGCTGTTTGATCCTGACTTCTCTACTCCTCCTCTTGTTCAAATGTCCACATCTTATCTCCTGATAAGACAGACTGAACCATAGCCATTCTGCACATGCTCAGTTTAGTGTGTATTAGAAATATTTTTTTTCTTCGGAGAGTGCATATGATAAGCACAGGGCCAATCAGCACTCAGCACCCAGACAGAGGTCAGGGGTTTTACATCCTCCTAGAGCAGAAAGAAAACTCCTACAAGCTTTAACCAGTGCTCTGCTGGACACTGATAGAAGTCATAAGACCGCTATATACTGTTGATGAGAAAAGATATTTAGCAGTTTATATTTACTAAAATAACTGCATTTCCATGTTCTGTGTACTGTAGGAGACCAGATATAGTGAATGCAGGGTCCTGCGTTTAGTAGCACTTTAAGACTTTATTCACTCCTTTCTGTGTGAGTTTTTATGGATTTTTTTAGTGTTTTAACATGCGGCTTCATAGGTGTCTTAATTTGCATTTACATGTTTTCTAGTTTGCTGGCTTCTGTCCACCAATGAAATGTTGAGTAAAGTTGTTTCTGAGTATCCACAAGTGAACATAAAGGTATTGACAGCAAGTTACCAGTAAGAAAGTAGCTCGCTGATGATGTGGAAGCCTTCAAAAACCAATATGGGGGTCGAGGAGACCAATGACATTTGGGGAGAATCTCTTTGCTAAGTCATTTACCTGTTCACTAAAAGACATCCTGAATGGTTTAAGTGCTCTAACTGGCACCATGAACATGAGCCCTGCCTTTTTGTCAAGGCCAGAATGACATCACTTCTGGCACCAGAAACTTCATTGTTGTGATGCAACTTCTGGTCTGCCTCCTCTCAAATGCAGTCGCCATCCACTATCCCTATCCAAGTTGGAACATGTCTCCCCCTGCATTTTCTCCATAGTTTGGTCGCACACCATTTTAAATAGTTACAGTGGCCTATCATCCATATGTGCAATGTCTGCAGCGCACATGGGCCCTAGGGGGAATGGGCCCACTGTGCTCTAACATACAATGCACACAATCCCCTGTGGCTCCACTGCATCTGATGGCTTCTCCCCCTCTCCCCTCCTGCTGACTTCTGGTGCTGCAGGGGAGCCACAGGGGGGTTTAACTGTGAAAACATCTCCCCACTGCTCCAAATCCCCCTGTACGTCCCCCGCCTTCCCTCACCAATCCCACAGCACCAACTCCCTGCAGTGGTGTTGCTGGCTGGCTTCCCTCCTCCCCCATTTCCCGGCTTTAACTACAGCAGGGAAACCTCAGGGAGAATCAAATGCGCTCAATATATTCCCCCATTGTGCTCAAACCCCTTTGTATTGGGCCCCTACTACAGAAAAAATCCCTGCGCCCCTCCTACCCCAGCACTGTGGGCCAGCTTCCCTCCTCCCCCTCCCACCAGCAGCAGTTGTTGCTGGAGTGAGAGATTGGAACAGTATTTAAGATGGGGGGATGGTAAACATCTCATGTTTACCAATCCTTTCCTTATTGAACACAGTGAGCAATTGGTACTGATCACTTCTGTTTTCACTGAAGCATAGTAGATTGTGTTTACTATGCTTCAGTTTGTGAATGACTAAAAGCGTCTCTACAGAGCTGTTTATTCATTCACTTGTAGCACAGCTTAAGCTGCAGAGAAAGGAAATGGGGACTCTATGTCCTGCCCCCCAAAAAAAGGAGAATATTACAAATAAAGTTGTAAAAAATATAGAAATGAAAAAAAAATATATAGTAAGACCTCATTCACATGGGGCACACCACAGCGAACACCCATGGGAGGCCATGGTTATGCTTATGGGGATGCACAGGTGTTCTGTGCATCCTCGTGCAGTCAGTTCCATTGATGTCCATTGGGCAGCAGTGGCTGCATGGCCACAGTCTCTGCTCTCTGAACTCACACTGTCTACATTCTGTCTGCACCCACACCTTCACAGATGCCAGATTGGGAACAGCGGCTGTGTCTGTTCAGGCGCTGCGTCCCAATTGATGAGAATGGGACTGCCAGGATAGGGATGCATGGAACACCTGTGCAGCTCAGTGCGCCTGAACATTGCCCTCATATGGCTGTCCAGCTTAGTACTCCCCATGTGAATGAGTAGGAATTTAACTAGAATTTAGTAAGTTATATTGTGTTTATGTGTATTGATAATGATTTTAGCGTATTTTTAGTGAAAACAGTGATTTGAAAAACACAACTTTTTGCGGGAATTGTACTTGGTGTCAGTCTGTCCTTCCCCAGTACAATCCCCCTATGTCAGTCTGACTGATCTGGGAGGATTGTATTGGGGGACAGGCTGACCTGGGGGGTTTATACTGGAGGATAGACTGACCTGGGGGGATTACACTGGAGGACAGACTGACCTGGGGGATTATACCAGGGGACAAATTTACCTGGGGGAAGACCTGGGAGGATTTTATGGGGGAAAGACTGACTTGAGGGAGATAATAATGGGGGATAGATTGACCTGGGAGGAATGATTATACAGGGGGAACGACCGACCTGGGGTGGGTATTGCACTGGGGGACAGATTGATGAGGGGGAGGATTAAACTGGGGACAGACTGGCCTGGGGCGAATTAGATTCCTCCACCTAATTTGTGTGGATCAAGGAACCCACTGGCTGGACAAGAAAAAACAAACTGCCTATGGACAGTTTAACACACTATATTGTACATTACACACTCCTGCAATATATACACTATTTTTTACATGACATACTCCTGCTCAACAATTGCTGATTGCTAAGCAGTCCCTGACTATTTTAATGAAGTTCTTCTGTAGGGTAGGCTCAAAGTGTTAGCTCTCTGTCTTTTTTCAGTGTACACAAAATCATAATGGAAGAGTTTCTGTTATTATTTTTGTAATGATTGTGGTAAGGTTTATACATGTGTGTAAGACTCTTACTTGTGGCACAGCAATCTAAGCATATTTTATGGGTACAAGAAGGCTTTTATATTATTTAACCAACAGTGGGAGCGACCAAATTGGGTTAAAGCCCCTCACACTATTAACCCAATTTGGTCACTCTCACTGTTCGCCACATCATGCTACACGTACTGTATCACTCTTCTACCTGATGTTCCCAAAGGTCCCCTAGGTCTTTTACAACACCCTTGAAACAATAAAAACCATGCCCACTCTTCACTGTGGTACACTAAGCACACTGCTTTTTTCATCAAACAATGAGGCCCAACTTATGATTCTGTGCACAGGCCGACAAGCAGAGTTACAGCAAATGTACCTGTCTGGTGCACAAGCCTGAAATTTCATTTGTGCTGGCGACACAATTCCTGAAAGAGACTCAAACAATAGCACACAAATCAATGGACAGCATAGTGGCTACACAATTTAAAGCTCAAATCCAGTTGTTTCTCTTTATTTGGACAGAGTGGGAAAAAGTCAAACTTTCTGTAAAGTTTTAATTTCCCACTAGGGAGATTCTACCTAACTTTCTGTTCTTATTATAGCTGCACAGGCGTAACTATAGTCAAAGCAGCCCAGTGATTGATATAAGGATTAATGGTACAGACAGGGCCCATTAGGGAGATTGTTAAGGAAAATTTAACATCTGTGTTCATGTGAAAATAACACAGATTCGGTATTGTATCATTAATGGATGGGAGCTGCCAGTTGATGCTGACACTGACCCCCCTGTGAAATCTAGTCACAGCTCTCCCTTGCTTTCCCTGTTCTTATCCATAATCTTCAGCACTTGCTTTCTATGCTGTTGGAAGGAGCGAGAGAGCTTAGAATTTACACCATGGCCCTAAGATGTTATACTCCGAAAAAGGGTCAGTTGATGTTGAAAAAGATGCAGTAGCTATTAAAGGCTGGAAAATGAAGGCTAAAAGTTGCTGCATCCATGATCTACTCTGACAATGTACATCTGTAACACTGGTCCCTAGTAGTCTACTGATCATATTCACGACTATTAACATACTATGGGATAGAGAATCTGGCGGAGCTGTGAGTGGTAGCCAGAGCAGCCAACAGCTTCTAACCTCAGCTTGTTCAATTAAGCTTTGGCAAAAAATCTAAAAGCTGATTGGTTTCTATGCAAAAGTGAGCCTAATTTTGCACTCTCCAGCTTTAGTAAATAAACCCCTTTATGCTAAAATGGACCTTCACTCTCTCAATCAACATTAACTATTTTGAATCGTAATGCTGGTAGCATTAGTAAATAGGAAATTATAACACATTTACTTATTTTTTTTAAGATTTCTTCAGTTATTTCCTTGTTTCCAGGCCTAGGAAAATTACATCATACATCCCAGATGCTTTCAGCAGCGAAGGAGGGGTTTTCTCAGCTAAACACACCTTCCTACCTGCATGCATGAGCTAAGGGCAGATTCTAGGAAGTAAATGCTACATGAATCATCTACACTTACTCAAGATGCCCATGGCCAGAAATGCTAGAAGGGTGTTTTTCAAAGACATTTCTAATCAAAATAAAGCATGGAGACATGGGTGGAAGGGTGAGTTTTCTTTGAATATCAAAAATGAAATAAATAGTGTGGTGCAGGGTAGTTCCATTTTTAGATCAATGACACTACCTGGTACCACAGAGAAAGGTCATCAGGGAGCTCTATCAAAATTTTGCTATCAATCCCCATGATCTATAGCTATGCACCCCAACAGCTGGACAAGAAATGGGTAAAGCAGTTGTCATGGAGAGCAGTAAAAACACTGTAATAACTTTTTCCCTCTGTGCTAAAATGTTTTCAACAGGGACACACAAAGCAGTACAAACTAATCATTTTTGCTGTTTCCAAAATAACAAGATTGGAGTTGAGCTTTAATGCTGAGATTGCTTTGGACCAATCATAGGTAAGGTTATTTAGGAATGGCTTTATGCATATTCTGTGCTAGAAAATATTAAAGAGTGAAGGCAGTCAGAAGGAGCGATTCACTATTTTACATACCATATTCCCACTGTAAATGGTACAAAAGCAAACTGGAAAGATAAATATAGAAATATTTGTGTCATGGTAGAATAAAAATTGACTCATTAATGAAAAAAAAGTACTACATTTTATTTCTTCATGTAAAAGGGTGTCCTTGCACATTCTTCAATGTATCGATTAAGGTCAAACCCTAGATCAATTACAGAATAATTGTTGTGTACATAACAAAGCTCTTGCATATACAGATTTTCATCCAACATGCTACTGCATGCCCATGACATTATCACATCCTTATGAAAGGGGATAAGCATAGAAGGGCATAGGCATGCCCTCCCCTCTCTCTTCTACCATAGACAACCTTTGAGACTGGGTGGAACAGTCCCCCTTTTGGAAAATCCACCCTTAAGGATGTGATAATGTCATGGCCATGCCATTTCTAGGCATTTTTTACATGTCATTTTTATTAACCGAATATCTGTACATTCTGTACTTTTTTAACAAAGACATTGGATAAAAATCTACACAAGCAAAAGCTTAATGTGATGTACACAACAATGATTCTGTAATGGAACTATATATGAACTTAACCAACACATGTATAAATGTCTAAGGACTTTGTGTATGTGAAGAAATAACCTTAGATTGTACACCCCTTGAGGGTTAGGAACTGATGTGAATGTATGATATATATGTAAAGCGCTGCGTAAATTGATGGCGCTATATAAGTACCTGAAATAAATAAATAACATTTTGCTATTTTTCGTAATTTTGTATCACCTTATACAAGGGACATTCAAGTCAAGCCAGGACTTTTATTCTACAGGGATGCTAACGTGGCGGTACTACACGTAGTAGTAATAGGCAAATGTGTCCTATTACTGATAGGCAGCACAGATGTCGTGGGTCAGTCCAGAGACTATTCATCAAGATGGCAGACAACAGTGTTAGTGGGTGCATGGAACAGCGCGACGTGATGAAGTTGCTTGTGAACGAAGGTGTAAAACCCACAGATACGACATAGTTGAATAGTTAGTCTGGTTGAAAAAAGACAAAAGTTTGATGAAGTTGCTTGTGAACGAAGGTGTAAAACCCACAGATACGACATAGTTGAATAGTTAGTCTGGTTGAAAAAAGACAAAAGTTACAATCCTATACCCACAGTTGATCCAGAGGAAGGCAAAAAAACCCAGCAAAGCATGAAATAATTTTCTCCTGCAGGGGAAAAAATTCCTTCCTGATCCCCCAAGAGGCAATCGATATCTACAGAAAACTTCAAGCACAGTACGAAGATGACTCACAGTAGGACATTTGAAAGATGTAAATGTTTCAAAGGTGGCTGTATGTCCATCAGTGACTATCCCAGCTGTAGTGGTTCCCAGCCCACAGCAGTCATTACTGTGTACATTCAGTGCGAGGAACACCTGATCCTTGATAACTGACGTATAACCTGCTGCAAAATTGCACGACAAGAGACAAATCTTTCTGTGGGAACGGTGAACACAATCATTCACGAATGTTCTAGGATGGTTCAGGCGTACTGACAAATGTTTCTATGCCGAAGCTTTCTAGGCATTAGTTAAATGCGGGGATAAGTGTGTAAATGTAGCAGGGGAGTATGTTGAAAAATAAATCCAGTTTCCACTCCTTGAAATTTGTTCTTTTATTATATAAGTCACGGTTTGACTTGAATGTCTCTCGTATATTAGCATGCCATGAATATCCCTATATTTATCATACCTTTTTTCTTTAGTATTTTGTGCTAGTTCACACTCCCAAATATAAAAAAAAACATTGCTAGGAAGATGTCTACTAGATTTAAAAGCAAAGTAATCACATTCTGTGCTAGTTCACATTCTCATGTGTTGTATACTTATGAATATTTATGTTAGAAGATGACAGCAAATTTGTTGAGGCATGTTATAACATGGGTACAAGGAGAACTATCCAAGTGTGAAACACAGTAAGTATGGTGCATTTACTTTATATGCATATATTTATATTCATAAATAGGTTTTATTTGTTGCTGTGTAAAGATAATAGACCTTTGTGAAGAGTAAAGCAATATCTGAGAATATAACAGAATGGATGTTTCAGCATCTTCGTAAACATACAGTTCCTAATATTCTATTCTAACACTACAGATAGAGTGACTTCTTAGAATAGAATTACAAAATGGGTGTATTTCAGCTATCTATGTGTATTTTGTATTTCAGCCTTGCATATGGCTGTTTGCCTGGAATTGTTTTACACAAATTCTTAAATGGATTAATGAAACAGCTAGGAGTTGTACTTAGATAATAAATGAAGCCCATCAGGTTTAGACTAAGTATGCAAGGTTAAGAGCTTGAAGGGACTGGAAGAGAGAAGCCTAGAGTGGGTCAAGTTAGATTTTACAGCATTTTAAAGCTCCTCTAGTGCATGATCTTGTAAAAGGATAAGCTGCAGTACAGCCAGCTCTTATCTCATTTTCAGCTATATATCAGTGATCACACAATGCATGGCTGGCCTGAGCTCCATGTCTGGGAGGCAGAACAGCATGTAATACAAGAACATTCATAAACTATTGGCCGTCAATTTTTAGAGTTACTGACTTCTTTGTGAATCTTCTTCTATTACATCCTTCTGTCTCCTGGACAGACTGGAACCTGTATCGAATAATGAAAACAGGGTTTTAGTATTTATTTTATTAAATAATACCAGTATAAAATATAACCAAATCTGTAAATTAAAGAATGAAGTCCTTTAATTTAACTGGTGAGTGTGGGTGAACCTGAGACAGAGTGTACCGAGAGATAAGAAACAGGTGTATCGTCATTGTCATATTGAGCACTATGTACTTACTGTATTTCTGATGCAGAAAGTGGACCTAGAAACAGATATATCTATCTTGTTAAAGTGTATGTAAACTCTAAGGCAGGCCATACATGATGTTAAAGTGGAGTTCCACTCACTTGTCAAAAAATAAAAGTCAGCAGCTACAAAAACTGTAGCTGCTGACTTTTAAAAAACAGCAACTTACCTGTCCCTCGGTCCCATGGTGTGTCCCTTGCAGCCCATTTCATCGGCTGTCCTGCATTCCAGGAGCCAGGCATCTTCACCCGGCTCTGATAGCTTGCGACTTCACAGCCAGGTACCCGCTGCGCATGCGCGAGTAGCACTGCTACTCTAGTCCTTTAGTCTAGTCCTTTAGTCTGGGACCTGTCACGTGTCCAAAAAGACTACAAGAAGGGCAGACACCTTCTGTTTCCGATCGCCACCAGAAATGGGAGCGGATACCTGTCAAATTTAGGTACCCTCTCCCCCCCGCCCCCAAAGGTGCTAATCCTTAATAGGGAGCGGGGGAGCAATCCTTAAAGCAGAACTTCCCCTTTTGGGTGGAGCTCCGCTTTCATTTCTTTTCTGCAATCACAGTTTGCAGGAAAGAAAATCACTCGATTCCCCCATCAACACAGTTAGTGTTGATGGGGAAATCCCTCTCGCAGGGAGGCAGGAGGAGAAGTCACCACTGGGAGAACACAGTGATCACTGCTAGCTGCTATAATAGCTGCAAGCAATAATCACATGTACAATCTGACATGCTGGTTATACCAAAGTCATACAACAAGCAACTTGGGTACAACCAACCTGCCCATAGATGGTTCAAATCTCAGCCCGTCCCTGCTGACGTCTAAAGATGTGCAAATATATCCAGTTTTGTCTTTTTAATGTAGTTTCAGAAGGTTTTTTTATATTGGTGTGAGTAAATGTTTCATGTTCTTCTCTCTTGGAGTCATTCCTTTAAGACGGTGAGAACTCAACAAGCCCTATTGCTGTAGGAGCGTTGTTACCTTTCTGTGTGAATTACAGGCAGCCTTGCTTCATCCGATATGCTGCCGTGAACACCCCCTTTTCATTGATAGCTGTTCTGATCATTTAGCAACCAACAATGGGACTTCTTGTTCTAGCGTTATCACTGGCAACCTCATGCAGGTTCTCAGTTTCCAGAGTCCTATCCTACAGGGCCTAAATCACTGATAATAGCAAACAAAAAATGATATATTATATATTTAACATTACAAAGCATTCAGGGCATTAGTATTGTTTGCCTGCCACATACCATACAATATTTTGAAATACAGGGTTTACATGTATTTTTAAAGAATATGTAAACCCAATGTTTCATATTCCTGATATGTGCCTGCTCTGCCATATACTTGTATGAAAAATGATCCTGTCCTCTATTGCTTTGTTTGCATGAAATCCCTGGTTTTCCTGCCAGCTCCCCTGCTTTCCTATTAAACCTGATGACACTAGGCATGAGAGCACAGCGCTGTCAGTGTTCTCTCTGTGCTGGAACTCAGACTGCACTCCTCAACTGATCAGACTTGTGCTGTCACCCCCCCCCCGCCCACGCACACGCACGCACGCACGCACGCACGCACACACACACACACACACACGGCCATTTACTGGGAAGACCAGTGTACTGCTGTTTCTCCTCCCTTACCTCTCTATGCAGCTGAGAACAGATGGAATGTGATATCACTTATATAAAAGGGGGAAAAAAGGTATTTAGAATGTTTTTTATATCTATACACAAATATTTTACCTTTCATTTCTATACACAAATGTTTTACCTTTCATTTCTTACTTTTCATAGGGATTGTTTTATAAGTTGAGAGTTTACAATCACTTTAAGTGCATGCAAATGTAATGTGACACTAATTTAATAGTTTAATAGAGATCACAATATTCCCCTTGACAATGCTATTATTTGCTTTTCTCTGCAAAAGGAAGGCACCATCATTGAGTAGGCATCATCCAGGGTCATCCTCTACTTCCTGGACTGAAATGCTAGTCCAGAGATTACACAATCATGTAGATTCTAGTGGCTTTGCAGTTATTGGTTGTGTTCACAAAATGTCTCAGACAGAACAGCCCCTGCTGCAGCCTCTCACGTTGTAATTTGCTACGAAGTTACATTTTTACAGTCTGATCACCAGGGAAGAGAAGATCGAGGAATGCTACTTCTGACCTGAAGTAGACTGATGGCAGAAGGAAGGGCAAATGTCAGCTGCTTACCTTCCACATACTACCCTACTACCTCAGTCTACAACAGTCTGAAGAAATATTGTGTATCCAATATAAGAGAACCAGGGATGAGCTCAAGTTAGGTGGGCACACAAGTTCGGCTGGCTGTTTAGATGTTCTGCGTTGCCATGTAAGCAAGCAAGCGGAGTCCTGGTGACATTATGGTAATTTCCATGTATGGTCAATGACATCACTGGGAGACCCTACTCCCCCCTTGTATATAATAGCTGTTATCCACTGGACGTTCGTATTGGCGGGTGACAAACGAGTGGGACATGTTTCGGTGGCTACAGTTCTTTTCTTTTGGCAGTTCGTCGGACATCATGAATGACATGGATCTGCATCATTACACAATTTGAATTTTGATGGCAATGAATGAAGTTCACCAAACCCGTGCAAAACAAAACCCAGAGCAATTTGGCTCATCACTAGAGGGAATATATGAGGCTCTTTTTCTCTTGATAATACTATGCTAGGTCCCTGAACAGCCAACTTCCAGGTCCAAGCATTGTCACATGGAGCTGGGGAGAAACCTGTATAACATGCAAGATGTGACCAAAGGCAAATTTTTACAGGACATTAGGGTACTCCAGCAGCAGATGAGTGTGGATTGGGAGGGAAGAAAAGGTAACTAAATACTGCTGTCAATGGTTCCTGTAAAGTGAATCTCATCTTTTTTCCAGTATAGCAAAGTACACATTTGCTTTAAACTGTAGAAATGCATACAAATAATTTAGTATATTGTATTATACATAAGTATCAGCTATAGAAAGCACACCAAAAAAAACCTGCTAGAAACAATTGCTACTTATTATTAATTCAGCAAAAAATACCATCAAATCTAAATCCTTTTTCCATTTTTTTTTCCACTTAGTAAAAAAAGACTATTTGCATTTTAGACAAAAACAGATATGACACAAAATTTTCAATGCAGGAAAATTCCCATATCACTCACAAAGATTGAACATAGTCCTATATTATTCAACAATTTACATTTTGTTCCCCTATAAATATACATTTATGTATTATGTGCAGTGTTAAAAACGCATTTATTCTCTAATGTCAGTCATTTGTTTGCTACAAATGAGTCAGTGGAGCACAGAGTGTCAAAGCTTTGCCATCTGTAGTTGAGACGTTGACTTGCGCTTGCAAAAAAAATATTTAAAATTGTGTCTAATTGGACTGTTGATGAGTAATAAGGAGGGTCTTTAAAATTTGACTTGTTGCACCATTCAAACATAGTCTGACTGTCAATTTGTATCTAGAAGTATGCTGCAGTGCAGAACATTTTGTGTTGGAAAAAACAACAAAAAAGAGATTTTGAAGAGGAATGTTGGTATGACTGTACATGCACTACACTGCACTACATTATAATAAAGCTATGAGTGCAAAGATTCGCAGTGTAGTAGTCACGTTTATTAAACCCTCAGTTTTTAAAAAGCATTTTCAGCAACTGGTGTAATCACTTGCTGAATATGCAACTTTTTTTTTATCTTTTAATTCTTCCTTATGTTCCTGTTTAAGCCACCCTTGCATGCAAGTTGTATAATTACTGTATGTCTTCTTTCATTGTGTGCATCAATAGAAACACACAGTCCCATAACTTAGGAGGGCAAGACACTCACCTGCTCATCCCTTCTCCTCCGCATTGCCTTCTCTATAGACAGAATCAATGAAGACTGCACTGTCCACTGTTAACTCATTCCTATGAAGACTGGATGTTCAGGGAAGCAGCACTGGGAAGGCAGGAGTCAGCAGCATAGAAAGTTGTAAATTGAAAGTGCTGGAGTAAGAATTTTAAAAAATAATTTACTAAGGAATGTTTATTTTATTGTGTTCAATGGGTTACATTAAAAAGGTGCTCAAGGTTTAATATTGCTTTAATATTTGAACTTTCAATAAATGCTTAAAAAATAAACCAGAACAGAAGAAAAATCAAAACCAAATCAATATTTGGTGAGACTACCCTTTGGTTTCAAGACAGCATCAATTCTTACATTAGCACAAAGTCAGAGATTTTGTAGAAATAGAGTCAGGTGCATAATTAACCAATTATACCAAGCAGGTGCTAATGATTATCAATTTCATATATAGGTGGAAACAGTCATTAACTGAAACAGAAACAGCTATGTAGGAGGCTTAAAACTGGGTGAGGAACAGCCAAACTCTGCTACTAAGGTGAGGTTGTGGACGACAGTTTCATGTTACAGGTCATACACCATGGTAAGCCTAAGCACAGCAACAAGACACAAGATATTGCAGCAGCAAGGTCTCTGCCAGGCAGATTTCAAAGCTGAAAATGTTTTTGAAGCACAAGGAAATGGACAACGATGAGGACCATAGATGCGGTGGCCAGCCAAGGAAACTTAATGCAGCAGATGAAAGACACATCCCTCTCGGCATCAGAGGATGTCCAGCAGTGCCATTAACACAGAACTGATGAAAACCAGCGGGACCCAGATACAACCATCTACAGTCTGGAGAAGTCTGTCCAAAAGTGGTCTTCATGGAAGTCTCAATGTCACCGGGAGTAGGCTGGTCATGTTGGGCTGTGCTGCTGAGGTAGGTACAGGCTCCATGGTACCCACCTGAAAGTGCTGCAATCATAAGGAGTTACAATGCATCCAACCTGGAGTGTGCACAATAAGGAAGTGAGACAAGTAAAGCATGCACACTTCTAGGTCAGAGTGCCACTTTAATGATGATTTCATATGACAATGCCTCCGCCTGTAGGTGCAGACATTAGCAAGTGCTACTACCAGGTCCCCGATTGGGTGCTTTAAACCTCACCCACAAATACTTAACTAGCCTCATCCTTGAGATTTGAAAACCGGACAAAAAGACACCTGTTTCAGGATCCAATGAAACCAACGTTTGACCAGCTTATTAAATTGCCATGAGGAACACAGACTTCAGCAAAAATGTAAAATACTGCTATTTATTGTGAGAAAATGTATTCAGTAAATAACAAGCAGGCACTACAAGGTGGGCAGGCAACTGGTGGAAACACAATGTCAACCAAATCCAAAAAAATGCACAAAATACAATGGAATACACGTGTAAATCTGTGTACAAAGCTATAAAAAAGTAAGCGTGATGTACTGGATTACTAAAATATTTGTTAGAAACAGGGAATCAAAATCCTTGGTTATACTGGCAGCATAGACAACGTCTTAACAGGTGAGGAAAGAAATACAGACATAAAATCCAGATAGCCTGGTAGCACAGACCTAGTTCCCAGAGAGGCTGGCAACGTAGACATAAGACATGCAGCACAAATATAACTGTTTTGAATGTGTATACATAAAAGCTGCCAGAAGCTAGAATATTGCCAAAATCTCTTGCTGTTTTTGTGCATCTCTATATGGATCCCCCTACCCTCCAAAGACAGAGGTATATGTAAAATTATCCAAATAGATAGACAAACATAACACTGTTTTGCCATGCTTAAAAAAAATTTAAATATATTTGATCCAACTAGGTCACAAATTTATTTCACATAGGCAGTTATTTCAAAAAACAAAAAAAAAGGAAAAATGGATTTAGCTCAATACTGGTACTCAAAGCATTTCAACCATTGTATAAAAGTAAGAAAAATATCGACAGATATCCTTAACATACAAAATACTTCATTTATTAATTAAAATGACAAAGAAACACACTCAAAACAAAACAAACCCCACTAACAACCCTTAAGCAATCATGTTCCGGGACTTATAAGATTCATATATCATATTTTAAATTTTAAAAAAGTTTATCGTAACTTTCTACTGAGAGCACTCAGGAAAACAGGGACAGTAATAGATAGAGATAGGTAGAAGTTAGAAAGGTGGCCACAAAGAATATATATTTTCCAGCATGCTGGACAGTTATTTTAAAGTCCGCCATAAACAATATCTGGTTATCAAAGATATGTACATAGACTTTTGTGCACAGATTTTTCTCAACAGATACATTCCAGTTGAATAACAGGTCTGATGAAATCTGCCCTGTTTAGGGGCTGTTCAATTGTGTTTCCATCCTAGATTCCATACATAGACAAAGTTGAAAAAGGTGGCTGTAATCAAGCAAACAGATCCAAAAACAGCACAATGTGGTCCAGAGGAGGTGACATAGGTGGTAGTAACAACAGACTCACAGGGCATATGTTGCCCAAGGTTTGCTCCATGTGATTGTTGGCCTCCCTCACACCAGCAATTCACGTCATTCAAAAGGTATCCATATTGACTTTTCAGCTTGATTCCTCAACATAAAGAATATATATATATATATATATATATATATATATATATATATATATATATATATATACTATTTAGCCCAACTGTAAAACAGGGGCATATAAAAAAATTAGCAAACGTGGCTTTTTAATACTTGTAACCATATCCAGCCGAAGCAAACATAATGTCTCAAAATGCCATGAGAGTGATACTTATCAGTCTTGTAAGGGATCCATAATAGGTCCTGCCATGACTTGCACAGCCTGACCGGTTTTGCCAGACCCACCCTGTGGCATCAGAGGCATAATACAAACAAGGACTTTTTTCCCATAGCAGATTGTGTTTTTTGTGCAATAGACTTCAACAGAGCCGCACCACAATGCAAGTGTTTTGGCTTTTGATGCATTTTTTTATGCATATTGCTTTTTTGTTTTTTACCAAAAGGAAAGTATTGACTTTTGTGCCACATGGATGTGACTTTGATGTAACTTTGGACGGGTGCAACTTTTTTTCGCTAATAGGAAAGTATGTCAGTTCTGTTCATGTAGTGCAGCTTTGATGCAATTTTGATGGGACTTTACACGATCTGGCACTCAAAAACAATCAAAGTAGCATCAAAGTTGCACCCACCCAAAGTCGAATCAAAATCACACTCATCCAAAAGTTGCACCAAGGTCACATTCAAGTCACATCAAAGTGGCATGAAAGTCAATACTTTCCGACTGGCAAAACAAAAGTGAAATGCATCAAAACATGTTCAAAAACACAAAATGCACTGTGAAATTGTTCAATCTGCAATCTACATAGACGTGAACCTAACCTTCTGAAAAAAAAACATGTTATGCCTTCTTCCATATAAAATGAAAATACAGACACAATCTTGTCCTGATGTTGAAAAATCTGCTATTTGGGTAAAACATTTTTTAAGACATGATTGTTTTGTGTAATATGGTAGGTCACAATGAAAAATGTGCTTGGAGAGTGTTTGGAAAAAAGAATAAGCAATAAAGTGTTATTTGATCACTGTAATAAATGATAGGCTAAATACTGTATTCTGATGGCCTGTCATTCTGCAGCAGGCTAAGCATATGGTTAGTTGACATATTAGAAACAAAAGAGGTAATATTATCCAGCAAGCTTACAGATGGTATAAAAATATGTTGGTTTCCAGTCTCATTGTTTGAATGAAAAATAAGATCTTGTGACAATCTGCTTTTCTTAAAAAAAAAAAGTTGTGTCTTTTGTATATATATGTTGATATCTATGCAGTCGAACAAAGGTTTTAAACTTATAGGGGTCTATTTATAATTTTCTTTTTTAATCTACAGTAACACTACTTGTAATACATTGATTTAAGCAGAAAAAAGTCAAAAAGTTTTTTTTTTAGTTTTGTTTGTTTTTTTCTATGGATTGCATAACAACAGTAACAAAAAAAATGCATGACAATATTACTGTGGTACTCTTTGAGGGGGTGGGGGGTTATGACCCTCCCCAACAGGTTATGGCGCTAAACCTGTAGGTAAATAAGAGAACCAGAACCTTTTATGAATTGAAGAGTGAGTTTCATAGTAAAGTTGGCAGTGCCTCCACCCAGGACAGGGCTTCTGAGAGCAGAGGGGATTCCTCTCCTGGACAATTAACCAGTAATCTAATCAAAGTAATTGGGAGCAGAGGAACTACAGCAACCAGCATAAACCATAAATATATAGCTGCACACCAGTGTAGAAATAATACACACTATATATAAGAAAAAAAGTCAGATTAGTACCTACATTCAACCACTTGCCTACCAGGCACTTATACCCACTGGTGTATTTAGGTTTCGTACTGCCCTACAGAACACAAAAATTGGCTCCCCCTATTGACCAACACCCCAGCTCCCCCTTCCACTACCACCACCCCCACCCCAGCAAGAGATAAGACACTCACCTACACAGTTCCAGACATCCCCGGGAACAAGAGTCAGGCTCTGCATACACCACCAAGCAGCCCGCAGTCTCTCTCAGATCCCACCTGGTCTCCATGCTGCATGTGTCCCTTCTTCCTTTCCTTCTTTCGGGGGATAGTTCTGCCCCCCTGAAAAATGCTGCTGCCCCCCTGAAAAATGCGCCCCTAGGAAAATGCCTTGTGGTAAATACACCCCTTCTTATACCCCCTTCCTGCCCAGGCCAGCATTCAGCGCTGTCGCACTTTGAGTGACGATTGCGCAGTCATGCAACACTGTACCCATATGAAATTTTTATCATTTTTTCACACAAATAGAGGTTTCTTTTGGTGGTATTTACTCACCGCTGGTTGTTTTATTTTTTTGCGCTATAAACAAAAGAAGAGAAAAACATTTTGAAAAACATTTTTTACTTTGTTTCTATTATAAAATTTTGCAAACAGGTAATTTTTCTCCTTCGCTGATGTGCGTTGATGAGGCTGCACTGACAGGCAGCACTGATGGGCACTGATAGGCAGCACTGATGGGAACTTGTGGGCACTGATGAGCTGGCACTGATATGCAGCAATGATGGGCACTGCTAGGCGGCACTGATAGGTGGCACTGATGGGCACTAATAGGGAGCACTGTTAGGTGGCACTGATGAGCTGGAACTGATGGGCACTGATAGGCGGCACTGATGGGTGGCACTGACTGATGGCACTGACTGGCGTCACAGCTGGGAACTGAGTGGCGGAACTGCTGAGCACTGATGGGTGGCACTGATGGGCAGCACTGATGGGCGGCACTGCTATGCTAGGCACTGACTGGCAGCACTGCTGGGCACTGCTGAGCACTGACTGGCGGAACTGCTGGGCACTGATGGGTGGCACTGCTGGGCAGCACTGATGGGTGGCACTAATGGGTGGCACTGCTGGGCTCTGGTGGATGGCACTGCTGGGCACAGGTGGGTGGCACTGCTGGGCACTTGCGGGGGGCACTGCTGGGCACAGATGGGCGGCACTTGTGGGTGCACTGCTGGGCACCAATCAACAGGGCACCGATCATCAGTGCCCTGATGATCGGTGCTGATCCCTCCTCTGACAATTGCCGGTTATCAGCAGTACTTTCCTCATGCTGTGACAGCGTGAGGAAACTGCAGCTGATAACCGGCAACTGCATTTACCAGTGATCTGCTGTGTCATTGGACACAGCTGATCACGTGGTAAAAGGCCACTGTGATAGGTCTTTTACCACCTCACCAGGGGCAGACTGACAACTCATGGGGCCCCCGGACAATAGGGGATCATGGGGCCCCTGTGTCCTTGCCCAAATTCAAAAAAGCCTATGAAAAAGGTACCAGGGGAATCTCATGGGGCCCCCTACTGACCCCGGGCCCTCGGGCAGTGCCCGAGTTTCGAAATGGTCAATCCGCCCCTGCACCTCACATGATCAGCTGTGTCCGTAGGAACTGGCTGGCCACAGTGAAGCTGCCATTCGGCTATCTGCGGTCGGAAAGTGGTTAATGTACAAACTAGTATTATCATCAAAGGTCCCAACAAGAGTCCTGGTGGTTTTCTTCACATATATCCAGGTATATATAGTTAATAAAGCGTTAGTAAAGTTAGTGAGCAAAGTAATGGACCCCCCAAGAATGATAGTGGGTAGTTCAGAGGAGACAAAGTAGGGTAGCCAGGCAGAGAAATCATCAAGAAAGCGGGACATGGGTCCAGGAGGCCGATAGATCACTGCAATCCTTAGAGAAATGGGAGAAAACAGCCGGATGCAGTGAGTCTCGAAAGAAGAGATGGATAGAGAGGGAGGGTTAGGCAGGACTTAAAAAGTGCTGTGTGGGGATAGAAGCAAACCAACCCCACCTCCTTTCCGACCACTGGGTCTGGGTGAGTGGGTCCAGATGAGGCCTCCATAGGAAAGTGCTGCGGGGGAAGCAGAATCTGCTGCTTGGAGCCAGGTTTCTGTAATTGCTAGTAGGTTAAGGGAGCAGGAGACAAAAAGGTCATGGACAGAGGTGAGCTTATTACAGACAGAGCGGGCATTCCAGAGCGCACATGAAAAAGGGAGGGTGGTTTTTGGGAGCACGGGGACTGATGTTAAATTGTGGGGATTGCGGCTACTCCTGGAAGAAAGAGGATGCCTGGAGTGGGGGTGAAATAGTGGAGGACCAGGGTTTGGGGAGATATCCCCAGAGGTTAGGAGAAGAAGAAGGGTGAGGAAAGTAACATGGGAGCGGGATGTACACGAGTGCACATGCGTTCCAATCCTTGTGTTTGGGTCAGCAGGAGAGTGAAGTATCAGCAGGAGGTGATGAGAGCAGTAGTAGGGAGATGGTAGCAGTGAGGGTGAGATGTACAAGTTTTGGGGTGGAGCAGAGGGATAAAGAAGTGAGATTTTGGAACGCAGGAAAGTAATATGAAAAGGAGAAGTAGAGGGGACATATTAAAAGGTACATGGAGTGGGACACAGACTTGTAAGAGATGTTTTTCAGGGTGTTTGCTTGCAGTCTGTCCAGCATGCAGTAGAGTTTCTTGCTGTTGTTGTATCTTCCTGAATATGTATATTATTTTGTTATCTTAAGTAACTATAAAATTATTGCCAAATCAAAAGGCTTATAGAAGAAATTTTAAAAATGCTCTGGTCCATAGGTGTTGCATACGTATAAAAGCTGAAGTGCTGAAATAACTGTTTTTCATTTTGCTGTACTACTTTCCTTTCACTCTATATAAAGTATATCAACAGTATATAGAAGACTGAAATAGCAAGCTTCATTGTTAATGTTCAATGCTGTTGGCTTTTTTTATTCTCACTACATTGTCACTACTTTTTCTGTTAAAAGTAGTGACAATGTAGTGAGATTAAAAAAAAGCCACCTTGTGTTGTTAACGCTCAAGCAATTTTTTGTTTGTACACTGCCTATGCTGCATGCACAGTTACACTCCCAACTTACTTTTGGAAAAATGGACCCAGGCCCCAGGACAATGTTACCTACACAGGACACCGGGAATGTGTCCTGAACGGCAGGTATATTTCCTGAATATTTGAGTTGTGATTCTTTAGGGGAACAGTTTAATAACATGGCTAAGTACTCAGGGGATCTCACCCATGTTGAGTGAGGGGCTCACAGATAGTCCGGTAGGAAAGAAATGATAAGTGCCTTTTAGAGACCTGCAGCTTCAGAGGTTCAAAGAGTTTTGAGAGAGAAAAACCTTGCAAGGCAGTAGGAAGGGATCAGCACCTTTGTCAAAGAGGCAGAGTGGAACGGTTCACAGGTTGTGAGCAAAGAACCCTGTGGCAATCGAGACGCTTGTTTCTAAACCACAGCATTCTGTCTAGCACCCTGATGTAAGGAGGAACCCTAATCCAGTATGGGACCAAGAGATTGGCGGTGAGCCTATAGTGTGCTTCCTTTTGTACCAGAACTATGCTTTGTTTTGCTCTACCTTTTGGTTGAAAAAAGCTTTGAGCTTATTTGTTTTGGGGATACAATAAAAGGACTGCTTGCTTTTATCAACTCCACTGGCTGATGTTACCGTGCTACCTCATATCACCAACGCCAGCACATGAGAGTTACATCATTAGTGGATATCCAATTGCTGTACAATGGCTGAAGAGAGAAGACTGGTAATGCAACCAAGGTGGTGCTTTCAGGGCTGAAAAATGGCAAGCCCAGAAATACCGTCATCGCCAAAAATATTGGCACCCATGCATTTCTGTATGATTATGTAACACTCCACCCAGAAAATTGTTGCAATTACAAATATTTAGGCATTCTCATGTTTATTTCTTTTGTTTGTATTGGTATGACACAAAAAAGTAGAGAAACACAAAAAGGCAAATCTGACACATTTTCACGCAAAACTCCAAAAATGGACTGGACAAAATTATTGGAAATAATTGCATTTCAAGTTTGTG
Organism: Staurois parvus; assembly: GCF_062004578.1. Classification (NCBI taxonomy): domain Eukaryota; kingdom Metazoa; phylum Chordata; class Amphibia; order Anura; family Ranidae; genus Staurois; species Staurois parvus. The sequence goes on along the minus strand of NW_028319228.1, from coordinate 7,789,405 downwards.
ATGTTCCTGTAATTTGTAATTAAACTCACCTGTATAAATTAACAGGTGCCGACAATATAGAAATCACACCAGTAACCAGGTAAAATGGTGAAAAATTGACTCAACCTTTTTGTTGTGTGTCTGTGTGCCACATGGAGCATGGAGAAGAGAAAGAGCAGCAGAGAATTGTCTGAGGATTTGAGAACAAAAATTGTGGAAAAAGCATGGACAATCTCAAGGTTAAAAGTCCTACTCCAGAGATCTTATTGTTCCTGTGTCCACTGTGCGCAACATTGTCAAGACATTTACGAAAAAGAAACATTTATCAAATATTACAATGAAGGATTGTTTGAATGGTGGCTAAAGAACCTTGATCAACCTCCAGGCACATTCAAGCTGGCCTTCAGGCACATGGTACAACTGTGTCAGCTCGCACTATATGTTACCGTTTGAATGAAAGGGGACGCTATGGTAGGAGACCCAGGAGGACCCCACCGCTGACACACAAGCATAAAAAAGTCAGATTGGAGTTTGCCAAAACTTACCAGAGGAAGCCAATATCCTTTTCGGAGAATGTGCTGTGGACAAAAGAAACAAAAGTACAGCTTTGTGGTAGCAGCTTTTTTTTTTTTCAGAAAAAGCAATGAGGCCTATAAAGAAAAGAATACAGTCCCTACAGTCAAACATGGTGGAGGTTCACTGATGTTTTGGGGTTGCTTTTTGTTCCTTCAGGCACTGGATGTCTTGACTGCATGCATGGCATTATGAAATCTGAAGACTACCAAATAATTCTGGGGTGCAGTGTAGGGATCAGAGTTAGAAAGTTGGGTCTCCATCAAAGGTTATGGGTCTTACAGCAGGACAATGACCCAAAGCACACATCAAAAAGCACCCAGAAATGGTTTCACACAAAGTGCTGGAAAGTAGTGAACTGACCAGCAATGAGTCCAGATCTCAATCCAATAGAGCACCTGTGGAGAGATCTCAAAACAGCAGTTGGGAAAAGGAACCCTTCCAATGAGAGACCTGGAGCAGTTGGCAAAAGAATAGTAGTCCAACATTCCAGTAGGAAGGTGTAAGAAACTCATTCATGGTTACAGGAAGTTATTGAGTTCAGTTATTTTTTTCCAAGGGGTGTGCTACCAAACATTAAATTGAGGGTGCCAATCATTTTGTCTACTCCTTTTTTGGAGTTTTGCGTAGAATGTGTCAGATTTGGCTTTTTGTGTCTCCACTTTTTTTTGTGTCATACCAATACAAATAAAAGAAATAAACAAAAGAATGCCTAAACATTTGTAATTGCAACAATTTTCTGGGCGAAGTAGTGCATTATATGAAAGAAATGCACGGGTGCCAACATTTTTGGCAATGACTGTAAGTCAACTTACAAGTATGTTATGCATAATTGCACATTATTGGCCATTGCCCAGGTATGGTATATGCATAGTTACATTGGTCTAGGCTGGATCAATGTAACTATGTAAAAATATATCATACCTGGAATTCATCTTTATATCTGGAGAGAGAAATTGTATACCAATAAGATGTATTATGTACAGGTAAGAACTATATTCAAACACTTCCCCATATTTGTTTGTAGACCATTTATTGTGAAAGTAAATTTGCATATCATGAATATTTTTTCTCAGTAATTTACTAAGAGCACAACACTTTCTAAAGATGTTCTTTAAACTACAATATGCGCGATTATTTTAATCTTTCACCAGCAACAAAGCCTTATTTAGGAAAGCACAGCTGCACAAAGGCTTTGAGTCCCACCCCACCCCCTGCTGCTCAATTTAGTTTTATTGTCCTCCTCCATATGAAATGTAGGATTGCACTGTCATCTAGTGTTAATGTTATTTTATTTTATTTTTTTACAAAGCTTAGCAAGGACATACAGGATTAGATCCTTTCAAAGGATGTACTGGCGATCATCAGACAACAATCAGGCTAAGTAAGTCTTCCCTATAGGAGCAGGAATGTCCTAGTAACCGAACACCCTCTGTTAGAGTCAAGCAGTGCTTAAGGATGCTATTGTTAGCGAAACATGTGTCCACCCATTGACAGCCTCATATACAAATCCAGAGCCGGCCTTTTTCCAGGAAAGTTGCACAGGATGCCATCTTATGGGGCATAATATGGGGACTGAATTTTAAAGTCTTTAACATTTGGTAACAATTTATTTTAAAATATATAGTAGGCAAATTTCAGTTTACAGTTTGGGAACGCTTTCTGGTGCACTGCAGATGCTTCTCAGACCCTGGCTTGTTAGCTATTCTGTTTTAATCTTTTAATATAAATTTCCTGATTCATGCATCATTGCTGTACTAAGACATTTTGTAAATTACAAGTACAAAAACTCAATTTTGCTTCATTGCAACAACAACATCACCAAGAATATCTCGTAACGCAGCAGTGAATTTGAAGAAGTTATTGATGGGGAAATGTCATATTTCATATTTCCTTATTAGTTGGCTCACAATATCTACTAATGAATTCCAAGCCTTGGTTAAGGGGCCATACAAGGACAAAGTCTGGTTACCTTAGCTGACTCATACCAATGGAATGTCACTGCAAACTGACCTTTAAGTCCTTAAAAGGTCATATTGTTGTTTGCAGTGGGGGTTGTCCATTCCTTACACACAAGTCCTATACATGGTTAAAACACCTGACTAGTTGTCTTCTTTTTTTACTGTCCTTACACCATTGGGGAAATTTACCTTTACTTCCTATCCCAGAGATGCAACCAAAAGTTAGAAGAAATCTCTAAAAGAGAGGGGAATTCCCCAATTATATAGCTGTCCCCAAATCGGTGTCCCCATTCAAAGATTTCCTGTTACCTATAACTTTAAAAATTTGAATTTCCCCTCACTTTCTCAATGACAATAGCCAGCAGGACAAAAAGGGGTGAATTTCCCCAATGCAAATACATAGCAATAAAAATGTGGCAGAGATCTGAATCCTCCCCACTTTATTCAAAGTTTTGCCTAATATATTAAAAAAATTTAAAAAGGCATGGGCATATTTATTGTTTCTCCTTACCTAATACTTCGTAGCACACCCTTTTGAGGTACACACTACAATCAAGTACTTTGTATATTTCCAAATAAAGTTTCTACACTCAATTGGCAAACGGTTCCATTTGTTGTTTATGTGTTCCTTCTCACACCTGTGAATTTCACCTTCATTCATAGATGTTCTGTTGGATTCAGCTCAGGACCTAAAGCAGTAATTAAAATTTATAATAGTCTGTAAGGAATAGGCAGGTGATGGTGGACCTTCCTCCATGTTTCCCAATTAACTCATTGGGTGCACATACATCTGGTTCACATAAGAGGGCTACCCCTGGGGTGGGTTCTTCTGGGCTACACTAGGCAACTGGGACAGGGTCACTCTCCTACAGCTTTGCTTTAGTGCCGTTTCATCAATGCCCTGGGACAAGGCTGTGGTTGCCGTCATGGAATACTTGACCTTAAGGTGGGCGTGTACTCTCAGAGATGAACGCAAACTATGTACACTTGCACAACAACTGTTCTCCAGTTACTCTCGGGTCTCTGTGTAAATGAACATCTTCCCACTGTAGCTTGCAATTAGGCCGGCTGGCCGAACACTGACCACAGCCACCTGTCCAGCGTTTCCCACTACCGATCCTAGTAGCAACATAGAATCCCGCTGTGCACACAATGCAGGCTCCAAACATGCACTTGACTTTAACTCTTGAACGTCCGTACCTCTGCACAGGATAGGGACTTCTGCAGTGCATGCAAACCAACAAAAGAAAAGGGTTTTCAAGGGTGACCTACCGATATATATATATATAAGAAATCAATAGTACAGATATAATTGTATAAAACATCATTACAATTTATATTCAACAAGATATAAAAACAAACTACATTTAATAAAAAAGTGAATGGATCGTGATTTAAAGTTACATTTGTTGTTGGCGATAATGTTACACTTGTTGGTGATAAAAACGCGTTTCTCTGTAACAACTGTTTCCTCAGATTATTGCACTCAAGTGTGACAAATATTCGTAGCATCTAAAATCAATACAAAATATCTTAGGATGTAGTCACCTCCATCTAGGCCATGGGGAGGCATGCAACAAAGACCACAAATAGGCAGCGATGGGCACAATATCATCAATTCTCTAACGCCAATATATATGTAACAGATAAATTCCAAATGTACACTATAGCTCGAATCCACAGATAGAGTGCGGGAGACATCCAAGCAAGTTATGTAAAAAAAACACGCCTCTACCCAAAATCAAAGATGGAACACGTATATCTGGTAGAGTGATGTTATAAGAGGGCAGCCTTCAATAACCAGGGGAGGCATATAAGTCTTATACTGTACAGTGCTTTGAAAACGTATTCATACCCCTTGAAATTTTCCACATCTTGTCATATTACAACCAAAAACATAGATGTATTTTATTGGAATTTTATGTGATAGACCAACACAAAGTGGCATATAATTGTGAAGTGGAAGGAAAATGATAAATGACTTTCAAAATTTTTTACAAATAAATATCTGAAAAGTGTGCAGTGCATTTGTATTCAGCCTTCCTGAGTCAATACTTTGTAGAACCACCTTTCACTGCAATTATAGCTGCAAGTCTTTTTGGGGATGTCTCTACCAGCTTTGCACATCTAGACAGTGACATTGTTGCCTATTCTTTTCAAAATTGCTCAAACTCTGTCAGATTGGATGGAGGGCCTCTGTGAACAGCAATTTTCAAGTCTTGCCAAGGTTCTTAATTGGATTTAGGTCTGGACTTTGACTGGACCATTCTAACACATGAATATGTTTTGATCTAAACCATTCCATTGTAGCTCTGGCTCTATGTTTGGGAACATTGTCCTGCTGGAAGGTGAACCTCCGCCCCAATCTCAAGTCTTTTGCAGACTTTAACAGGTTTTCTTCTAAGATTGACCTGCATTTGGCTCCATCCATCTTCCTATCAATGCTGACCAGCTTCCCTGTCCCTGCTGAAGAAAACCATCCCTACAACATGATGCTGCCACCACCATGTTTCACAGTGGGGATGGTGTGTTCATGGTTCAATGGCTTTCTTCTTGCCACTTTTCCATAAAGGCCAGATTTGTGGAGTGCATGACTAATAGTTGTCCTGTGGACAGATTCTCCCACCTGAGCTGTGGATCTTTGCATTTCCTCCAAAGTTACCATAGGCCTCTTGGCTGCTTCCCTGATTAATGCTCTCCTTTCCCAGCCTTTCAGTTTAGGAGTATGGTCATGTCTTGGTAGGTTTACAGTTGTGCCATACTCTTTCCATTTTTGGATGGTGGATTGAACAGTGCTCCATGAGATGTTCAAAGCTTGGGATATTTTTTTACAACCTAACCCTGTTTTAAAACTCTCCACAACTTTATCCCTGACCTGCCTGGTGTGTTCCTTGGCCTTCATAATGCTGTTTGTTCACTAATGCTCTCTAACAAACCTCTGAGGGCTTGACAGAACAGGTGTATTTATACTGAGATTAAATTACACACAGGTGGACTCTATTTACTAATTAGGTGACTTCTGAAGGCAATTGGTTCCACTAGATTTTAGTTAGGGGTATCAGAGTAAAGGGGGCTGAATACAAATGCATGCCACATGTTTCAGATATTTATTTGTAAAAAATTTGGAAAACCATTTATCATCTTCCTTCCACTTCACAATTATGTGCCACTTTATGCTGGTCTATCACTTAAAATCCCAATAAAATACATTTATTTTTTTGGTTGTAACATGACAAAATGTGGAAAATTTCAAAGGGTATGAATACTTTTTCAAGGCGCTGTATGTGGTGTCAAATAGCCGCTCACGTCTGGTGTGATACATCAATTTAAACCCACCACTGTTTTAGTGCATGTGCTGCCAGAGATGTGGAGTGCCGTGCAGTTCTACTCCAGTTGCTATGGGATGTGGAATGCGGTGTAGGGAGTGCTGACAACATCTCCCTCATGGCTGGAGGCAATTTAACCTATGACAGCTACACTTTTACAACAGGCTGCTTGCTGACTGTACCTTCCGTTGCTTGTGGCAAGTTGGCAACCACACGTATAACTTGCAAAAAGGCGATTCTTAGCATGTTAACTCTTCATACCCTATGTAAGAGTGATCCAAGCAGTAAACTAAGTGTGAGCTAGCTCTGGCTACTTGCAGTGCACCCCTTTCAAGGACTTCAGACCAGGTAGAAGGCAAAGTTTAACGCTTTACTTGAGTTAAAGTACAACATTCAGTGTTCAAAGCAGACAGTCCAGCAGAAGTTCAATAAAACAGTCAACATCCCCTAAGTCCCTAGTCCCTACTCCTAACTAGGCTACATGCTGCCCCGACATACCTGCACAGGTAGAGTCCAAGTTAAGCATTGTCCAATAGTGGAATCCTCCATTTGCTTTTCAACAATTTTTGGGAATTTTTCTCAGATGTACATACAGTATGTTTGGGTCAATATTCTGTGGTTTATTCATGTCCTGTGATTGAGGCACAGTCTTCTAACACTGAGCATTATGTTTCACTCTGGAATGCCTTGATAATCTTATGATTTCATAATCCTCTGCACAGACTTTAGGCATCAGGTGTCAGAAGTAGCAAAACAACCACAGAACATACTAAAACCTCCTCCTTGTTTCATAGTGGGGATCGTGTGTACTTTTCTTTAAAATCACTTTTTTTTCTTCTGTGAACATAGTGCTGCTGCGACAAAAAAAGCTGTAGTGTTGTTTCCTTTGTCTACATTCATTTGCTCAGAATGACTGTAACTTCTCAACATATATTTTGAAAACTCCTGTCTAGCTCTTTTGTGCCTGTCTTTCAGAAGTGGGCTACCATGGCTTCTCTACCACTTTAATTCAGGCAGCAATTAGTGGTGTACTTTTGTTATATTGTTATACAGTGATCTTGAAGGTCAGCCAATATCTGTTTTGACAATTTTTTTGTTCTCTCTCCACAATTTTCTACACTTTTCCATCCTTTTGTATAATCTGGGGTCCTCATGGTTACATCTTGGGAGGATGCAGAAATGAATGGTAGGAGTAAATATTGTTAAATATCACAATTGAACATCATTAGTATACCCCATGAAGTTGATTTACTTAAGGAATAAAGCCTATTCACTTTGCTAAGTCAAAAAACAATATAGTGATGGAGCCAAAGGCTGAAATGTAAGAAACTATAAGAAAAATCATAGACAGCATGTTCATGATGATGTACATAATATAACGTGATCATAATGATCCATGATGTAATAAGCCATGCAACAAAAAATGTCCTTCCGTCAAACTGGTGTAGCAGAATAAATCACCAAGGAGTCCTGGACATGAGAAAATAAGAAAAATGTCCAGCGCACTCAGATATGGTATGAAACACAGGCTTGCTGGAACTGGTATATATACTGGAAGATATATCTTCCAAAAGTCAATATAATTATCATCAGTTAGTGTTGCATATACTAGTTCCAGGAAGTCTGTGTTTCTCACAGTATTTGTGTGGGCTAGACAGTTTGTTCACTTTGCCAAGTGTATCCTTACACACAAAGGAAATGCTCATTAATTAATGAATAAGATGAAGCTATTTACTTCAGTCATCCAATCATATACAAGCAACAACCTTGTTTTGTGTTTTTTGTTGTCCTTGCATATGATTGGGCATTCAGAGTGAACACAATGTCACCTTATTTACTAAATGATGGTACTATACACTTTGCAAAGTATACATTCCAACATTTGAGCTTTACAACAGTATATACAATATAAACAGAAACTTAAATGTTGTTAAGGTTATTTTTCTAATTTATTTATCTAATCTGTAACTTTCCATGCTGTTATTTCATATCTCACAGCAAAAGGTCACATCAGGCAAATGCCATCATACAGCATCCACAAAATATTAAAAGCATGCAGACCGATGTTTCTATGCCTTGGATTAGAGAAATAGATTATCTACAGTATTTCATGGAAGTGAGTACACCCCTCACATTTTTGTAAATATTTTATTATATCTTTTCATGTGACAACACAGAAGAAATTACACTTTGCTACAATGTAAAGTAGTGAGTGTACAGCTTGTAGAACAGTGTAAATTTGCTGTCGCCTCAAAATAACTCAACACACAGCCATTAATGTCTAAACCGCTGGCAACAAAAGTGAGTACACCCCTAAGTGAAAATGTCCAAATTGGGCCCAAAGTGTCAATATTTTGTGTGGCCACCATTATTTTCCAGCACTGCTTTAACCCTCTTGGGCATGGAGTTCACCAGAGCTTCACAGGTTGCCACCAGAGTCCTCTTCCACTCCTCCATGATGATATCACAAAACTGGTGGATGTTAGAGACCTTGCGCTCCTCCACCTTTTGTTTGAGGATGCCCCACAGATGTTCATGGCCAAGATATTTGAAGCAGTCAGCAACAGTTTAAAATATACAAACTTAAAAAAAAGTAAAGAAAAAGTCCCTTAATCAATAAAGTTTTAATTTAAATAACTAGAAATTATAGTGTAGCCATTTGCCATAAACATAACTTTACAAATTGTTCTCTACATTTTACTACTTTTAGTTACTAACCAGAGCAATACCTCATTATAAGTAAACTGAATAATATTTGTATACATAAAGATGTAAAATAAATAAAAAATTTTTTAAAAATCATGAAATAAGAGCATGCCTTAGCACAGTGGTCTCCAAACTGCGGCCCAGGGGTTGGATGCGGCCCTTTGCTTATTGTTATCCGGCCCTTGGGGCATTACTCTCCTACTATCAGCAACAGTGGAGCATAGTTCCTGCCACTGACGCAAACAATGGGGCACTAATCCTCTATCTGACACTAACTATAGGACATTATTCCTTCCACTGATACCAATGATGGGGCACTATTTCTCCCCCTAGTACCAATTATGAGCATTGTTTACTCCCACTGATGGCAGGACATTTTCTTCTCGCACTGGCCACAATTTGACCCCCCTAAAGTTTGAAGGACAGTAAATTGGCCCTTTGTTTAGAAAGTTTGGAGACCCCTGCCTTAGCACATGGATAACCGCATGCCTTAGCACATACAGTATCTCACAGATGTGAGTACACCCCTCACATTTTTATAAATATTTTATATCTTTTCATGTGACAACACTGAAGAAATGACACTTTCAGGGCTTCTTCCTCATGCTATAGCAACCGTATCAACTAACATTGCCAGGACTGTCAAACCGGGCTTGCTTGGCAGTTGGGTCCTGGTTTGTATCTCAGGACCACTGACAGTAGCTCCTGTATAAACAATGGGGTTGAGTTACTAAAACCCGGAGAGTACAAAATCTGATGCAGCTCTGCATAGAAACCAATCAGCTTCCAGGTTTTATTGTCAAAGCCTAATTTAACAAGCTGGAAGATAGAAGCTGATTGGCTACCATGCACAGCTGCTCCAGAGTTTGCATTCTCCAGTTTTAGTAAATCAACCCCAATGTGTTTAAAGATAGTTTGTAAGCTTCATTTATAAAACATTGGTGTTAAATGTAAGCACTGAGACATTTCAATGCTCCCTTTAGTATTTGCTTTCTTCTCTGCCATCCTGCTGATTTTTTTACCTTGTAATATCAGGTAATCCAGTCTTATAAAGTCGTATACTGTATGCGTGGAGAATGTGCTTTGAATTGTACAGTTTTTATGCTCTCTTGTTGTGCTAGTGACCCAGAGGTTTGGCAAGAAAGCACTTGACAAGAACATATACTGCATAAAGTTTATGTCTGTATTCAACCTCATTAAAAAATTTTCAACAAAAAAGAAAATGTTTTTTATTATTTTTAAATACTATGGTCTATGTAATACATTCAAGTGACCCTGTTGCTTGTCTAACAAATTCAACACAGCAACTCCCTGTAATAGAATAGGCTGAATAAGTACCTCTCCAGTAGGTAGGTGAGGAGTAAAAGCTTTGCGTTTCTGCAGAGCTAGGAGCAACACTGCTATGTGACACAGGGATGTTGGATACAGTGTCACCCACTGGGTGCTGTGGTTCTTCTGATCAGCTGATACATCACGACTGTGTTTTATAAGGAGAAGACAGAATATGGGAGTACAATTGGGCTTGGTTGGTGCCAGAGGAGAACCCTAGCATGCACTACCAGTATCTGTGCCTGACTACCGTAATTGGTATAAGACAAATACAAGGCAAAAAGGACAGGAACCAACCCAGAGCAGTTAGTGAGACAAAAGGCCAGCTGAGAAAAGGCAGCAAGCTTCAAGCACAAAGTGTGATTTTTTTTTTCTCACATTGATAAAAAAATCTCTTACTGTCAGCATAAAAAGAAGTCACTGTGCTCAGCCTAGCCTGACACAATGTCTGTGTGCAGTAAGTAGGTGGTACTATGGTAAGGACTCCTGTATATCCTATGTATCCAACTGAAAAGCAAATACTGACACTCGTCCTTGGGCTTGTAAATCGTCTTTATTAGACACTTGGGTAAAAGTCATAGATTCAACAGTGCTGACATATTTCAGCCACGAATGGCCTTACTCATAGCAAGATGGACAATAGTTTGGCTTCATCATTTATAACCTCCTGCCTAAAGGCGTAATCCTGGGTGGATGCTAATTGATAAGCCAAATCACAACTCCAAATCAAACAGTGCAAGCATTACAAAACATTGCATAAACATATAAGGCAGGCCATAGACGGGTCGTTTATCGGCCGAATTTTCGGCCGATAAACAAAAAATCGGTCGTTGCTGGCAGCAATGCTGCCACCAATGTCCACGAAAAGCTGCTTTTTTTGTGGATTTTCCAACATGACCGATAAAAATAAATGAGAAGATCCGCGAAAAATGGCCAACGGGCTGGCCCCACTAACAGCGTGATTATTGGCCGATTTTTCGTGCGGACGAAAATTCGTCCGATAAACGACCCGTCTATGGCCTGCATAACTTCCTGACCCTCTCCTAATAGAGTAATGGTTAAAAATGCACAGATGTGAACGTGACACATAGGAAATCATGTTAAATAGACTGTAGTGCGTCTCTGTTAATCTGAAAGCACACTGAAAAATGCACAGATATGAACCTAGCCTTAGGCTAGACATAAATGTATTGTTTTTAAATATTTATGCTATGTGGTTACTGATTTTATTGTGTGCTAATATGTTTTGTAATGTTTGCGTTGTTTGATTTGGACCTGTGGTTTGGCTCATCAATTAGCATCTACCCAGGATGGATTCCACCATTAGATGGAAGGTCATAAATGATGAAGCCAACCTATTCTAAGTTTGTTATGTGTAAGACCATTTGTGGCTGAAACATGTCAGCACTGTTGCATCTGTGAATTTTAGCCAGGTGTTTAATAAAGAAGATTTACAAGCACAAGGATGAGTACCGGTATTTACTTTTTCAGCTCTTACTGTGAGCAGCTGTGGTATTGTAGGTGGTGAGCAACTGACATGAATCTTTAGGATCAGGAGGTGGGATGTTAGCTGGGGATAGGGAGAAGCTCCTACTTGCTTCTCATTTTGTTGGCCAGCTGCCCTAATGAAAACATTAGATGTGGATTCAAATTTATTGTGAAGGCACTAGCCTGATCTACCCCGTCTCAGTCCAGTGCTAACTTCACTGCATGAAAAATGACATACAGTACTTGCTCCTATATCTCTGCCTTGCTCCTATGCCACCATTGTAAAGTACCCACAAATACCCATTTATGGAGGCACACATGTGCATACTACCTGTTTTGGCCTGAGCAACCATTTACCACGCCCACGTGCACTTAAATAAGGGCAATCATGTTTTGACTTTCCGAAATTGTCAAAGATATTTTATAGGCCAGATCTCAGTGATAGAAGAGCGAGGCAGAAGTAGGAGCCAGTACCTTATAAGGGGCCTGCTGTGTATTTGGAAAGCTTAATTTGTTTTTTCTTCCACTACAGGCTCCTTAAATGCTGAACTCTGGTCAGCCTAAAAATGGAATGTGCTCCCCCAGCTCCATATTATCAGGATGTATATTATCAGAAAGGGTGTGATAGAGAGGAATACTTATGTTAACCCTCAGTCTCGTGGCAGCCACTAATCCAGTCTTCTTTGTTTCTGTCGTAGATTGTGATTAGGCTCTATATGTTGTCATGTACAGTACAGGACCAGCAGCCACCACTGGTCCTGTTTTGAACAAATTCCTCAAGACTGACGGCTGTGTGATTAAAAAGGGGAGCAGCTTCAGGGGAATTGTCCTTATTAATGGAACTGGTGGATGGGTACTGTGGATTATAGAGATATTCAATGTCACAAAATGAGCATTAAATCCTGATTCTGCTTTGGGGGAGGGTCAATCAGAAGTTGAGCTTTAAAGTTGTTGTAAACCTCAGACATGACATATGAACAAAGCATACCCCTCTACAGTGTATACTTGTACAATTAAGAGTACTAAGTGACATTTCTGTCTGCTGCTTCATTCCTCTGCAATCAGCATGAGTCATTTCTGACAAGTTTTCCTAACACCAAGAAAAAATGGTGAAAGGGAGGGATCTCCAGCACACAGCCTGTGATTGACAGCCTCAGCTCTGTGTGCTGTGTGTGGTGTGTGTGTGTGTGTGTGTGTGTGTGTGTTTGTGTGTGTGTGAGGAGGGGGTCCCTTCCCTGCAATCAACTCCCAGAGCTCTCCTCACTGAGCTCTGCAGTGTGTAATTTCAACTCTCTGTCTCTGCTTTTTGAAAGCTCAGACAAGCTTTATAAATTCTACACTTTGAATGGACAAAGAGAAGACTACTAATAAAAAGGTACAACATATGTTGTATTTGTTTCATCTCTGTGTATCACCTTAGACCAGTCAATTCGCTGGGTATATGTAAGGGTTTACAATCACTTTAAGTAAAGATTAGAGATGAGCGAAGAAATGAAAAATTCGATTCGACTGATTCGGCGAATTCGTGGACAATATTCGATTCGAATAAATTCGCTGTGAATTTAACTTAAAAAAGGGTGTTTCTAGGCTTCAGAGAGACTTAATATTAGTGCAGAACACTGTACCTTTAATTTAAATGCCCTTGGAGTCTGCTGGGGAAGAGAAATAATACTGTCACTCAGTATGACATGCAGATGAGTGCCGTCGATCTTAGAATCACCGCACACTTCACTCATTTGGCCAGTCACGGGGCCAAAACCAGTGTTTGGAGCCACAGTGTGGCGGTGGAGGCAGCAGCAATGGGAGGCCATACAGCAACCTATGACAAAATGGAAACCAGCAGGAGTGTGAGGAGAACTGAAAGTGGCACATGGCAGAGTGGGAGCAATGGGAGGCGGTACAGGGACCCAGGTCACACTGTGGGCCCAGCAGCAGCGTGACCAGGCGGTACGGGGGTCCATGGCAGATTTGGGGCCTGGCAGCACCTATGGGAGGCCTGTAATCTGCCAGCACCCTATGACAAAATGGAACCCTGGGCTGGGGCAGGCAGAACCGCCGTATCTTTATCACGGTTTTCCCAGGCCACCGAATGGCGACGCTGCATATGCTGACGCAACGCTGTAGTCCCAACATGGGCCCCCTGGCCACGCTTGACTTTCTGGCCACATAGTCGACATACGGCTACGTTTACTTCCTCGGGCGGCTTGACGAAAAATTGCCATACCGCAGAGTAGGAAACTTTGCCTCCTCTACTCCTCACTGGCTGACTGCTACTTCCTCCGTGCACACCGGCACCACTACTGGCCGTGGTGGTAGGCTGCAGTGGAGCTGGTGCTCTACTCCGTGGCCGTTTGCCTCCACTGACACTGCTGCGACCCTGCTGCCTCCTGGCAGCAGCAATGGGAGGCCGTACAGGGACCCATGAGAGACTCTGGACTTGGCAGCAGCATGAGGAGGCGGTATATAGGGGCCCATGGCAGATTAGGGGCCTGGCAGCAGCTATGGGAGGCCCGTAATCTGCCAGCACCCTATGTCAAAAAATTCAACACAACAGCAGTGTGAAGAGACCTGAATGTGGCACATGGCAGAGTGTGGCGATGGAAACAGCAGCAATGGGAGGCCGTACAGGGACCCATGAGAGACTCTGGACTTGGCAGCAGCATGAGGAGGCGGTATATAGGGGCCCATGGCAGATTAGGGGCCTGGCAGTAGCTATGGGAGGCCCGTAATCTGCCAGCACCCTATGTCAAAAAATTCAACACAACAGCAGTGTGTGAGGAGACCTGAAAGTGGCACATGGCAGAGTGTGGCGATGGAGACAGCAGCAATGGGAGGCCGTACAGGGACCCATGAGAGACTCTGGAACTGGCAGCAGCATGAGGAGGCGGTATATAGGGGCCCATGGCAGATTAGGGGCCTGGCAGCAGCTATGGGAGGCCCGTAATCTGCCAGCACCCTATGTCAAAAAATTGAAAACACAAGCAGTGTGAAGAGACCTGAATGTGGCACATGGCAGAGTGTGGCGATGGAGACAGCAGCAATGGGAGGCCGTACAGGGACCCATGAGAGACTCTGGACTTGGCAGCAGCATGAGGAGGCGGTATATAGGGGCCCATGGCAGATTAGGGGCCTGGCAGCAGCTATGGGAGGCCCGTAATCTGCCAGCACCCTATGTCAAAAAATTGAAAACACAAGCAGTGTGAAGAGACCTGAATGTGGCACATGGCAGAGTGTGGCGATGGAGACAGCAGCAATGGGAGGCCGTACAGGGACCCATGAGAGACTCTGGACTTGGCAGCAGCATGAGGAGGCGGTATATAGGGGCCCATGGCAGATTAGGGGCCTGGCAGCAGCTATGGGAGGCCCGTAATCTGCCAGCACCCTATGTCAAAAAATTCAACACACCAGCAGTGTGAAGAGACCTGAATGTGGCACATGGCAGAGTGTGGCGATGGAAACAGCAGCAATGGGAGGCCGTACAGGGACCCATGAGAGACTCTGGACTTGGCAGCAGCATGAGGAGGCGGTATATAGGGGCCCATGGCAGATTAGGGGCCTGGCAGTAGCTATGGGAGGCCCGTAATCTGCCAGCACCCTATGTCAAAAAATTCAACACAACAGCAGTGTGTGAGGAGACCTGAAAGTGGCACATGGCAGAGTGTGGCGATGGAGACAGCAGCAATGGGAGGCCGTACAGGGACCCATGAGAGACTCTGGACTTGGCAGCAGCATGAGGAGGCGGTATATAGGGGCCCATGGCAGATTAGGGGCCTGGCAGCAGCTATGGGAGGCCCGTAATCTGCCAGCACCCTATGTCAAAAAATTCAACACACCAGCAGTGTGAAGAGACCTGAATGTGGCACATGGCAGAGTGTGGCGATGGAAACAGCAGCAATGGGAGGCCGTACAGGGACCCATGAGAGACTCTGGACTTGGCAGCAGCATGAGGAGGCGGTATATAGGGGCCCATGGCAGATTAGGGGCCTGGCAGCAGCTATGGGAGGCCCGTAATCTGCCAGCACCCTATGTCAAAAAATTCAACACAACAGCAGTGTGTGAGGAGACCTGAAAGTGGCACATGGCAGAGTGTGGCGATGGAGACAGCAGCAATGGGAGGCCGTACAGGGACCCATGAGAGACTCTGGACTTGGCAGCAGCATGAGGAGGCGGTATATAGGGGCCCATGGCAGATTAGGGGCCTGGCAGCAGCTATGGGAAGCCCGTAATCTGCCAGCACCCTATGCCAAAAAATTGAAAACACAAGCAGTGTGAAGAGACCTGAATGTGGCACATGGCAGAGTGTGGCGATGGAGACAGCAGCAATGGGAGGCCGTACAGGGACCCATGAGAGACTCTGGACTTGGCAGCAGCATGAGGAGGCGGTATATAGGGGCCCATGGCAGATTAGGGGCCTGGCAGCAGCTATGGGAGGCCCGTAATCTGCCAGCACCCTATGTCAAAAAATTCAACACAACAGCAGTGTGTGAGGAGACCTGAAAGTGGCACATGGCAGAGTGTGGCGATGGAGACAGCAGCAATGGGAGGCCGTACAGGGACCCATGAGAGACTCTGGACTTGGCAGCAGCATGAGGAGGCGGTATATAGGGGCCCATGGCAGATTAGGGGCCTGGCAGCAGCTATGGGAGGCCCGTAATCTGCCAGCACCCTATGTCAAAAAATTGAAAACACAAGCAGTGTGAAGAGACCTGAATGTGGCACATGGCAGAGTGTGGCGATGGAGACAGCAGCAATGGGAGGCCGTACAGGGACCCATGAGAGACTCTGGACTTGGCAGCAGCATGAGGAGGCGGTATATAGGGGCCCATGGCAGATTAGGGGCCTGGCAGCAGCTATGGGAGGCCCGTAATCTGCCAGCACCCTATGTCAAAAAATTGAAAACACAAGCAGTGTGAAGAGACCTGAAAGTGGCACATGGCAGAGTGTGGCGATGGAGACAGCAGCAATGGGAGGCCGTACAGGGACCCATGACACACTCTGGACTTGGCAGCAGCATGAGGAGGCGGTATATAGGGGCCCATGGCAGATTAGGGGCCTGGCAGCAGCTATGGGAGGCCCGTAATCTGCCAGCACCCTATGTCAAAAAATTCAACACAACAGCAGTGTGTGAGGAGACCTGAAAGTGGCACATGGCAGAGTGTGGCGATGGAGACAGCAGCAATGGGAGGCCGTAGAGGGACCCATGAGAGACTCTGGACTTGGCAGCAGCATGAGGAGGCGGTATATAGGGGCCCATGGCAGATTAGGGGCCTGGCAGCAGCTATGGGAGGCCCGTAATCTGCCAGCACCCTATGTCAAAAAATTGAAAACACAAGCAGTGTGAAGAGACCTGAATGTGGCACATGGCAGAGTGTGGCGATGGAGACAGCAGCAATGGGAGGCCGTACAGGGACCCATGAGAGACTCTGGACTTGGCAGCAGCATGAGGAGGCGGTATATAGGGGCCCATGGCAGATTAGGGGCCTGGCAGCAGCTATGGGAGGCCCGTAATCTGCCAGCACCCTATGTCAAAAAATTCAAAACAACAGCAGTGTGTGAGGAGACCTGAAAGTGGCACATGGCAGAGTGTGGCGATGGAGACAGCAGCAATGGGAGGCCGTAGAGGGACCCATGAGAGACTCTGGACTTGGCAGCAGCATGAGGAGGCGGTATATAGGGGCCCATGGCAGATTAGGGGCCTGGCAGCAGCTATGGGAGGCCCGTAATCTGCCAGCACCCTATGTCAAAAAATTCAACACAACAGCAGTGTGTGAGGAGACCTGAAAGTGGCACATGGCAGAGTGTGGCGATGGAGACAGCAGCAATGGGAGGCCGTACAGGGACCCATGAGAGACTCTGGACTTGGCAGCAGCATGAGGAGGCGGTATATAGGGGCCCATGGCAGATTAGGGGCCTGGCAGCAGCTATGGGAGGCCCGTAATCTGCCAGCACCCTATGTCAAAAAATTGAAAACACAAGCAGTGTGAAGAGACCTGAATGTGGCACATGGCAGAGTGT
The DNA here is from genome assembly GCF_062004578.1 of Staurois parvus. Taxonomy (NCBI): domain Eukaryota; kingdom Metazoa; phylum Chordata; class Amphibia; order Anura; family Ranidae; genus Staurois; species Staurois parvus. Next base: position 7,772,028 of record NW_028319228.1, on the reverse strand, counting down.
GGCGATGGAGACAGCAGCAATGGGAGGCCGTACAGGGACCCATGAGAGACTCTGGACTTGGCAGCAGCATGAGGAGGCGGTATATAGGGGCCCATGGCAGATTAGGGGCCTGGCAGCAGCTATGGGAGGCCCGTAATCTGCCAGCACCCTATGTCAAAAAATTGAAAACACAAGCAGTGTGAAGAGACCTGAAAGTGGCACATGGCAGAGTGTGGCGATGGAGACAGCAGCAATGGGAGGCCGTACAGGGACCCATGACACACTCTGGACTTGGCAGCAGCATGAGGAGGCAGTATATAGGGGCCCATGGCAGATTAGGGGCCTGGCAGCAGCTATGGGAGGCCCGTAATCTGCCAGCACCCTATGTCAAAAAATTCAACACAACAGCAGTGTGTGAGGAGACCTGAAAGTGGCACATGGCAGAGTGTGGCGATGGAGACAGCAGCAATGGGAGGCCGTAGAGGGACCCATGAGAGACTCTGGACTTGGCAGCAGCATGAGGAGGCGGTATATAGGGGCCCATGGCAGATTAGGGGCCTGGCAGCAGCTATGGGAGGCCCGTAATCTGCCAGCACCCTATGTCAAAAAATTGAAAACACAAGCAGTGTGAAGAGACCTGAATGTGGCACATGGCAGAGTGTGGCGATGGAGACAGCAGCAATGGGAGGCCGTACAGGGACCCATGAGAGACTCTGGACTTGGCAGCAGCATGAGGAGGCGGTATATAGGGGCCCATGGCAGATTAGGGGCCTGGCAGCAGCTATGGGAGGCCCGTAATCTGCCAGCACCCTATGTCAAAAAATTCAACACAACAGCAGTGTGTGAGGAGACCTGAAAGTGGCACATGGCAGAGTGTGGCGATGGAGACAGCAGCAATGGGAGGCCGTAGAGGGACCCATGAGAGACTCTGGACTTGGCAGCAGCATGAGGAGGCGGTATATAGGGGCCCATGGCAGATTAGGGGCCTGGCAGCAGCTATGGGAGGCCCGTAATCTGCCAGCACCCTATGTCAAAAAATTCAACACAACAGCAGTGTGTGAGGAGACCTGAAAGTGGCACATGGCAGAGTGTGGCGATGGAGACAGCAGCAATGGGAGGCCGTAGAGGGACCCATGAGAGACTCTGGACTTGGCAGCAGCATGAGGAGGCGGTATATAGGGGCCCATGGCAGATTAGGGGCCTGGCAGCAGCTATGGGAGGCCCGTAATCTGCCAGCACCCTATGTCAAAAAATTGAAAACACAAGCAGTGTGAAGAGACCTGAATGTGGCACATGGCAGAGTGTGGCGATGGAGACAGCAGCAATGGGAGGCCGTACAGGGACCCATGAGAGACTCTGGACTTGGCAGCAGCATGAGGAGGCGGTATATAGGGGCCCATGGCAGATTAGGGGCCTGGCAGCAGCTATGGGAGGCCCGTAATCTGCCAGCACCCTATGTCAAAAAATTGAAAACACAAGCAGTGTGAAGAGACCTGAATGTGGCACATGGCAGAGTGTGGCGATGGAGACAGCAGCAATGGGAGGCCGTACAGGGACCCATGAGAGACTCTGGACTTGGCAGCAGCATGAGGAGGCGGTATATAGGGGCCCATGGCAGATTAGGGGCCTGGCAGCAGCTATGGGAGGCCCGTAATCTGCCAGCACCCTATGTCAAAAAATTCAACACAACAGCAGTGTGTGAGGAGACCTGAAAGTGGCACATGGCAGAGTGTGGCGATGGAGACAGCAGCAATGGGAGGCCGTAGAGGGACCCATGAGAGACTCTGGACTTGGCAGCAGCATGAGGAGGCGGTATATAGGGGCCCATGGCAGATTAGGGGCCTGGCAGCAGCTATGGGAGGCCCGTAATCTGCCAGCACCCTATGTCAAAAAATTGAAAACACAAGCAGTGTGAAGAGACCTGAATGTGGCACATGGCAGAGTGTGGCGATGGAGACAGCAGCAATGGGAGGCCGTACAGGGACCCATGAGAGACTCTGGACTTGGCAGCAGCATGAGGAGGCGGTATATAGGGGCCCATGGCAGATTAGGGGCCTGGCAGCAGCTATGGGAGGCCCGTAATCTGCCAGCACCCTATGTCAAAAAATGGAACACACCAGCAGTGTGTGAGGAGACCTGAAAGTGGCACATGGCAGAGTGTGGCGATGGAGACAGCAGCAATGGGAGGCCGTACAGGGACCCATGACAGACTCTGGACCTGGCAGCAGCATGAGGAGGCGGTATAGGGGCCCATGGCAGATTAGGGGCCTGGTAGCAGCTATAGGAGGCCCGTAATCTGGCAGCACCCTATGACAAAAAATTGAACACACCAGCAGTGTGTGAGGAGACCTGAAAGTGGCACATGGCATGAGAGACTCTGGACCTGGCAGCAGCATGAGGAGGCGGTATATAGGGGCCCATGGCAGATTAGGGGCCTGGCAGCAGCTATGGGAGGCCCGTAATCTGCCAGCACCCTATGTCAAAAAATTGAAAACACAAGCAGTGTGTGAGGAGACCTGAAAGTGGCACATGTTTGGGGCATGATTCATGGCGGATTTAGTCAGTTGTGTCAGGAACTGGTGGTTTGAAATCCAGACTAATCCACGCCTGATTCATTTTCACAAACGTGAGTCTCTCCACACTTTGGGTGGACAGTCGTGTCCTCCGCGGAGTTGCAATACCTCCTGCCGCACTAAACACGCGCTCCGATGCCACGCTACTGGCCGGGCATGACAGCCTTTCAAGGGCAAATTCAGCTAGTTGGGGCCAAAGGTCAAGTTTCGTTGCCCAGTAGTCAAGGGGATTGTCTACCTCGGTTGGCAGGGTGCTGTCCAAGTAGGTCCAAGCCTGTTGTTTGAGCTCCTGCTCCAGGTCCACCTGATGCTGCTGCTGCTGCTGCGGCTGGTTAGTAGTTTCCTCACTGCGCTGGTGAAGGAAGCTACTCATCATCGACTGCAGACTGAGGCAGCCGCTGCTGGTGGAGCTGCCACTGCTCCTACCACCCCACCCCTCCCCTGCTGCCATGCCAGCGGAACGCGAGCGCACAGGGCCCACAGTGTCTGAGGATGGACGTTGGCGCACAAAGGCAGAGACCAACTGACTACATAGGTGGTTTTTATAGTACGTAATTTTGGCCTCCCTCTCAGCAGGTGTGAAAAAGGCCACCATTTTGGACCAGTAGCGAGGGTCCAACAAGGTGGACAGCCAAAAGTCATCCCTCTGTCTGATGGTTATTATTCGGCTGTCGCTACGCAAGCAAGCGAGCATGCTATGGGCCATTTGTGCCAAGGAATGCGAGGGACTCCCTGCCTCCATCTCCACAGCATACTGCCACGGTGCGTCTGGGTCCTCTGTCTCCTCCTCCTCCTCCTCCTCCTCCTCTACCAGATGCTCCTGCTCCTCCACTCCTGTCCGCTGAGTGGAAAAACCACCCATTTCACTCAATAATTCCTGAGCACCAATGTCCTCCTCTACCTCCTCCTCTTCTTCCTGTCCTGCCCCCACAGGGGTCATGTGGCGTTGAGATCTGTGCGCCACGTCTACCGCACCCTGACCAGCCATTGTTAACAGCATTTGTTCCAGGACGTGCAACAGAGGAATGACGTCGTTCATCCCATAGTCCTGCCGACTCACGAATAGCGTGGCCTCCTCAAAGGGCCTGAGCAAGCGGCAGGTGTCACGCATGAGCTGCCAATGGCTGACATCTAAGTTACACAGGGAGTACCTTTATCCGCTTTTAACATCAGGAAATCTGTGATGGCCTTTCACTGTTCGTAAAGGCGGTCTAACATATGTAGGGTTGAATTCCACCTTGTTGCAACGTCACAGCATGAGGAGTCGGTACGGGGGCCCATGGCAGATTACGTGCCTGGCAGCAGCAATGGGAGGCCCGTAATCTGCCAGCACCCTATGTCAAAAAATTGAACACACCAGCAGTGTGAGGAGACCTGAAAGTGGCACATGGCAGAGTGTGGCTATGGAGACAGCAGCAATGGGAGGCCGTACAGGGACCCATGACACACTCTGGACTTGGCAGCAGCATGAGGAGGCGGTATAGGGGCCCATGGCAGATTAGGGGCCTGGCAGCAGCTATGGGAGGCCCGTAATCTGCCAGCACCCTATGACAAAAAATGTAACACACCAGCAGTGTGAGGAGACCTGAAAGTGGCACATGGCAGAGTGTGGCGATGGAGACAGCAGCAATGGGAGGCCGTACAGGGACCCATGAGAGACTCTGGACCTAGCAGCAGCATGAGGAGGCGGTATATAGGGGCCTATGGCAGATTAGGGGCCTGGCAGCAGCTATAGGAGGCCCGTAATCTGCCAGCACCCTATGTCAAAAAATTCAACACACCAGCAGTGTGTGAAGAGACCTGAAAGTGGCACATGGCAGAGTGTGGCGATGGAGACAGCAGCAATGGGAGGCCGTACAGGGACCCATGAGAGACTCTGGAACTGGCAGCAGCATGAGGAGGCGGTATATAGGGGCCCATGGCAGATTAGGGGCCTGGCAGCAGCTATAGGGGGCCCGTAATCTGCCAGCACCCTATGTCAAAAAATTGAAAACACAAGCAGTGTGAAGAGACCTGAATGTGGCACATGGCAGAGTGTGGCGATGGAGACAGCAGCAATGGGAGGCCGTACAGGGACCCATGAGAGACTCTGGACTTGGCAGCAGCATGAGGAGGCGGTATATAGGGGCCCATGGCAGATTAGGGGCCTGGCAGCAGCTATGGGAGGCCCGTAATCTGCCAGCACCCTATGTCAAAAAATTGAAAACACAAGCAGTGTGAAGAGACCTGAAAGTGGCACATGGCAGAGTGTGGCGATGGAGACAGCAGCAATGGGAGGCCGTACAGGGACCCATGACACACTCTGGACTTGGCAGCAGCATGAGGAGGCGGTATATAGGGGCCCATGGCAGATTAGGGGCCTGGCAGCAGCTATGGGAGGCCCGTAATCTGCCAGCACCCTATGTCAAAAAATTCAACACAACAGCAGTGTGTGAGGAGACCTGAAAGTGGCACATGGCAGAGTGTGGCGATGGAGACAGCAGCAATGGGAGGCCGTAGAGGGACCCATGAGAGACTCTGGACTTGGCAGCAGCATGAGGAGGCGGTATATAGGGGCCCATGGCAGATTAGGGGCCTGGCAGCAGCTATGGGAGGCCCGTAATCTGCCAGCACCCTATGTCAAAAAATTGAAAACACAAGCAGTGTGAAGAGACCTGAATGTGGCACATGGCAGAGTGTGGCGATGGAGACAGCAGCAATGGGAGGCCGTACAGGGACCCATGAGAGACTCTGGACTTGGCAGCAGCATGAGGAGGCGGTATATAGGGGCCCATGGCAGATTAGGGGCCTGGCAGCAGCTATGGGAGGCCCGTAATCTGCCAGCACCCTATGTCAAAAAATTCAACACAACAGCAGTGTGTGAGGAGACCTGAAAGTGGCACATGGCAGAGTGTGGCGATGGAGACAGCAGCAATGGGAGGCCGTAGAGGGACCCATGAGAGACTCTGGACTTGGCAGCAGCATGAGGAGGCGGTATATAGGGGCCCATGGCAGATTAGGGGCCTGGCAGCAGCTATGGGAGGCCCGTAATCTGCCAGCACCCTATGTCAAAAAATTCAACACAACAGCAGTGTGTGAGGAGACCTGAAAGTGGCACATGGCAGAGTGTGGCGATGGAGACAGCAGCAATGGGAGGCCGTAGAGGGACCCATGAGAGACTCTGGACTTGGCAGCAGCATGAGGAGGCGGTATATAGGGGCCCATGGCAGATTAGGGGCCTGGCAGCAGCTATGGGAGGCCCGTAATCTGCCAGCACCCTATGTCAAAAAATTGAAAACACAAGCAGTGTGAAGAGACCTGAATGTGGCACATGGCAGAGTGTGGCGATGGAGACAGCAGCAATGGGAGGCCGTACAGGGACCCATGAGAGACTCTGGACTTGGCAGCAGCATGAGGAGGCGGTATATAGGGGCCCATGGCAGATTAGGGGCCTGGCAGCAGCTATGGGAGGCCCGTAATCTGCCAGCACCCTATGTCAAAAAATTGAAAACACAAGCAGTGTGAAGAGACCTGAATGTGGCACATGGCAGAGTGTGGCGATGGAGACAGCAGCAATGGGAGGCCGTACAGGGACCCATGAGAGACTCTGGACTTGGCAGCAGCATGAGGAGGCGGTATATAGGGGCCCATGGCAGATTAGGGGCCTGGCAGCAGCTATGGGAGGCCCGTAATCTGCCAGCACCCTATGTCAAAAAATTCAACACAACAGCAGTGTGTGAGGAGACCTGAAAGTGGCACATGGCAGAGTGTGGCGATGGAGACAGCAGCAATGGGAGGCCGTAGAGGGACCCATGAGAGACTCTGGACTTGGCAGCAGCATGAGGAGGCGGTATATAGGGGCCCATGGCAGATTAGGGGCCTGGCAGCAGCTATGGGAGGCCCGTAATCTGCCAGCACCCTATGTCAAAAAATTGAAAACACAAGCAGTGTGAAGAGACCTGAATGTGGCACATGGCAGAGTGTGGCGATGGAGACAGCAGCAATGGGAGGCCGTACAGGGACCCATGAGAGACTCTGGACTTGGCAGCAGCATGAGGAGGCGGTATATAGGGGCCCATGGCAGATTAGGGGCCTGGCAGCAGCTATGGGAGGCCCGTAATCTGCCAGCACCCTATGTCAAAAAATGGAACACACCAGCAGTGTGTGAGGAGACCTGAAAGTGGCACATGGCAGAGTGTGGCGATGGAGACAGCAGCAATGGGAGGCCGTACAGGGACCCATGACAGACTCTGGACCTGGCAGCAGCATGAGGAGGCGGTATAGGGGCCCATGGCAGATTAGGGGCCTGGTAGCAGCTATAGGAGGCCCGTAATCTGGCAGCACCCTATGACAAAAAATTGAACACACCAGCAGTGTGTGAGGAGACCTGAAAGTGGCACATGGCATGAGAGACTCTGGACCTGGCAGCAGCATGAGGAGGCGGTATATAGGGGCCCATGGCAGATTAGGGGCCTGGCAGCAGCTATGGGAGGCCCGTAATCTGCCAGCACCCTATGTCAAAAAATTGAAAACACAAGCAGTGTGTGAGGAGACCTGAAAGTGGCACATGTTTGGGGCATGATTCATGGCGGATTTAGTCAGTTGTGTCAGGAACTGGTGGTTTGAAATCCAGACTAATCCACGCCTGATTCATTTTCACAAACGTGAGTCTCTCCACACTTTGGGTGGACAGTCGTGTCCTCCGCGGAGTTGCAATACCTCCTGCCGCACTAAACACGCGCTCCGATGCCACGCTACTGGCCGGGCATGACAGCCTTTCAAGGGCAAATTCAGCTAGTTGGGGCCAAAGGTCAAGTTTCGTTGCCCAGTAGTCAAGGGGATTGTCTACCTCGGTTGGCAGGGTGCTGTCCAAGTAGGTCCAAGCCTGTTGTTTGAGCTCCTGCTCCAGGTCCACCTGATGCTGCTGCTGCTGCTGCGGCTGGTTAGTAGTTTCCTCACTGCGCTGGTGAAGAAAGCTACTCATCATCGACTGCAGACTGAGGCAGCCGCTGCTGGTGGAGCTGCCACTGCTCCTACCACCCCACCCCTCCCCTGCTGCCATGCCAGCGGAACGCGAGCGCACAGGGCCCACAGTGTCTGAGGATGGACGTTGGCGCACAAAGGCAGAGACCAACTGACTACATAGGTGGTTTTTATAGTACGTAATTTTGGCCTCCCTCTCAGCAGGTGTGAAAAAGGCCACCATTTTGGACCAGTAGCGAGGGTCCAACAAGGTGGACAGCCAAAAGTCATCCCTCTGTCTGATGGTTATTATTCGGCTGTCGCTACGCAAGCAAGCGAGCATGCTATGGGCCATTTGTGCCAAGGAATGCGAGGGACTCCCTGCCTCCATCTCCACAGCATACTGCCACGGTGCGTCTGGGTCCTCTGTCTCCTCCTCCTCCTCCTCTACCAGATGCTCCTGCTCCTCCACTCCTGTCCGCTGAGTGGAAAAACCACCCATTTCACTCAATAATTCCTGAGCACCAATGTCCTCCTCTACCTCCTCCTCTTCTTCCTGTCCTGCCCCCACAGGGGTCATGTGGCGTTGAGATCTGTGCGCCACGTCTACCGCACCCTGACCAGCCATTGTTAACAGCATTTGTTCCAGGACGTGCAACAGAGGAATGACGTCGTTCATCCCATAGTCCTGCCGACTCACGAATAGCGTGGCCTCCTCAAAGGGCCTGAGCAAGCGGCAGGTGTCACGCATGAGCTGCCAATGGCTGACATCTAAGTTACACAGGGAGTACCTTTATCCGCTTTTAACATCAGGAAATCTGTGATGGCCTTTCACTGTTCGTAAAGGCGGTCTAACATATGTAGGGTTGAATTCCACCTTGTTGCAACGTCACAGCATGAGGAGTCGGTACGGGGGCCCATGGCAGATTACGTGCCTGGCAGCAGCAATGGGAGGCCCGTAATCTGCCAGCACCCTATGTCAAAAAATTGAACACACCAGCAGTGTGAGGAGACCTGAAAGTGGCACATGGCAGAGTGTGGCTATGGAGACAGCAGCAATGGGAGGCCGTACAGGGACCCATGACACACTCTGGACTTGGCAGCAGCATGAGGAGGCGGTATAGGGGCCCATGGCAGATTAGGGGCCTGGCAGCAGCTATGGGAGGCCCGTAATCTGCCAGCACCCTATGACAAAAAATGTAACACACCAGCAGTGTGAGGAGACCTGAAAGTGGCACATGGCAGAGTGTGGCGATGGAGACAGCAGCAATGGGAGGCCGTACAGGGACCCATGAGAGACTCTGGACCTAGCAGCAGCATGAGGAGGCGGTATATAGGGGCCTATGGCAGATTAGGGGCCTGGCAGCAGCTATAGGAGGCCCGTAATCTGCCAGCACCCTATGTCAAAAAATTCAACACACCAGCAGTGTGTGAAGAGACCTGAAAGTGGCACATGGCAGAGTGTGGCGATGGAGACAGCAGCAATGGGAGGCCGTACAGGGACCCATGAGAGACTCTGGAACTGGCAGCAGCATGAGGAGGCGGTATATAGGGGCCCATGGCAGATTAGGGGCCTGGCAGCAGCTATAGGGGGCCCGTAATCTGCCAGCACCCTATGTCAAAAAATTCAACACACCAGCAGTGTGTGAGGAGACCTGAAAGTGGCACATGGCAGAGTGTGGCGATGGAGACAGATGCAATGGGAGGCCGTACAGGGACCCATGAGAGACTCTGGAACTGGCAGCAGCATGAGGAGGCGGTATATAGGGGCCCATGGCAGATTAGGGGCCTGGCAGCAGCTATAGGAGGCCCGTAATCTGCCAGCACCCTATGTCAAAAAATTCTACACACCAGCAGTGTGAGGAGACCTGAAAGTGGCACATGGCAGAGTGTGGCGATGGAGACAGCAGCAATGGGAGGCCGTACAGGGACCCATGAGAGACTCTGGACCTAGCAGCAGCATGAGGAGGCGGTATATAGGGGCCTATGGCAGATTAGGGGCCTGGCAGCAGCTATAGGAGGCCCTTAATCTGCCAGCACCCTATGTCAAAAAATTCAACACACCAGCAGTGTGTGAGGAGACCTGAAAGTGGCACATGGCAGAGTGTGGCGATGGAGACAGCAGCAATGGGAGGCCGTATAGGGACCCATGAGAGACTCTGGACTTGGCAGCAGCATGAGGAGGCGGTATATAGGGGCCCATGGCAGATTAGGGGCCTGGCAGCAGCTATGGGAGGTCCGTAATCTGCCAGCACCCTATGTCACTCTCCTCGCCAGTACTTCTTCACCTGGCTGCTGAAAAGGCCGATGTCTCCCCCCGTTCCTGACCGCCCTCTGTTAGCTCTTCCTCACTGTACAGTGGGGCTGAGCCCACAGCATGCGATACTTCGCTTGGTGAGGGAACAGCAAAGGACAGGGGCAGGTAGAGGACATGTGATTTCAGTGGGCTTGCTCCCGGGCCATGCCAACTAACGGTTGTGTCTGACGTACCCACCGACCGTTGGCTGTAGGTGTCAGAGGTGACCTGGGAAGAGGAAGACGACCGAGCCAACCAATCAATGACGGCAGGGTTGTCGGTGGAGACACGACCGCTGGATGACACCGGGAGCACTGGCCTCTGGCTGCGAATAGTGCTGCCTCGACCCCTTCCTCTGCTGCCACGTCTGCTCGCTCCTAAAAAATTGCCTCCTCTGCCACTCCTCTGCATGTTGTCTGACATACTCTTTAATTCAACGATTATGTGTCCCTGAGTAACAATTCTCTGGCACTCAGTAACAATTCTGTCTGTCCCTGAGTAACAATTCTCTGGCACTCAGTAACAATTCTGTCTGTCCCTGAGTAACAATTCTCTGGCACTCAGTAACAATTCTGTCTGTCCCTGAGTAACAATTCTCTGGCACTCCTTAACAATTCTGTCTGTCCCTGAGTAACAATTCTCTGGCACTCAGTAACAATTCTGTCTGTCCCTGAGTAACAATTCTCTGGCACTCAGTAACAATTCTGTCTGTCCCTGAGTAAAAATTCTGTGGCCCTAAGTAAAGTTTCTGTGGCCCTGAGTAACAATTCTCTGGCACTCCGTAACAATTCTGTCTGTCCCTGAGTAACAATTCTCTGGCACTCAGTAACAATTCTGTCTGTCCCTGAGTAACAATTCTCTGGCACTCAGTAACAATTCTGTCTGTCCCTGAGTAACAATTCTCTGGCACTCAGTAACAATTCTGTCTGTCCCTGAGTAACAATTCTCTGGCACTCAGTAACAATTCTGTCTGTCCCTGAGTAAAAATTCTGTGGCCCTAAGTAAAGTTTCTGTGGCCCTGAGTAACAATTCTCTGGCACTCCGTAACAATTCTGTCTGTCCCTGAGTAACAATTCTCTGGCACTCAGTAACAATTCTGTCTGTCCCTGAGTAAAAATTCTGTGGCCCTAAGTAAAGTTTCTGTGGCCCTGAGTAACAATTCTCTGGCACTCCGTAACAATTCTGTCTGTCCCTGAGTATGAATTCTGTGGCCCTAACTAGCGTTTCTTTGTCCCTAAGTAACAGTTCTGTGGCCCTGAGTAACAATTCTGTGTCTGTGCGAGTAACAATTCTGTGGCCCTAAGTAAAGTTTCTGTGGCCCTAAGTAACAATTCTCTGGCACTCAGTAACAATTCTGTCTGTCCCTGAGTAACAATTCTCTGGCACTCAGTAACAATTCTGTCTGTCCCTGAGTAAAAATTCTGTGGCCCTAAGTAAAGTTTCTGGGGCCCTGAGTGACAATTCTCTGGCACTCAGTAACAATTCTGTCTGTCCCTGAGTAACAATTCTCTGGCACTCAGTAACAATTCTGTCTGTCCCTGAGTAAAAATTCTGTGGCCCTAAGTAAAGTTTCTGTGGCCCTAAGTAACAATTCTCTGGCACTCAGTAACAATTCTGTCTGTCCCTGAGTAACAATTCTCTGGCACTCAGTAACAATTCTGTCTGTCCCTGAGTAAAAATTCTGTGGCCCTAATTAAAGTTTCTGTGGCCCTAAGTAACAATTCTCTGGCACTCAGTAACAATTCTGTCTGTCCCTGAGTAACAATTCTCTGGCACTCAGTAACAATTCTGTCTGTCCCTGAGTAAAAATTCTGTGGCCCTAATAACGTTTCTGTGGCCCTAAGTAACAATTCTCTGGCACTGAGTAACAATTCTGTCTGTCCCTGAGTATGAATTCTGTGGCCCTAACTAGCGTTTCTTTGTCCCTAAATAACGATTCTGTGGCCCTCATTAACAAGTCTGTGTCCCTGAGTAATGGTTCTCTGTCCCTAAGTAACTTTTCTCTGTCCCCAATTATCGTTTCTGTGGCCCTAACTCTGTCCCTGTCCCTAGTACAGAGCGGTCTGCCTCTGTTCAATGACTGCAGGCAAATGAAGAATTCCAAAATGGCCGCTATTTATAGCTCGACCATTACACAGTGCTGGCTGGCTGGCTGCTGATTGGCTGATGCGATCACATGTAGTTGAGGAATGCATTATGGGTCAGCGCGCCTTGTCTGCGCGCCTTCCCAGACATCCCCGCTCCGTCGCCGCACATGTCAGCCGCCATTTTCTGAAAAATTTCGATTCGCGCGTCCGAATTAGGCTATTTTTCGGATTCGGCACGAATCTAAATTTTTCCGATATTCGACTCGAATTCCACTTCGGATACTTCGATTCGCTCATCTCTAGTAAAGATAAGTAAAATTACACCTGTGAATAAAAAAAGAAAAAAAGATTATTATTATTATTATACAGGATTTATATAGCGCCAACAGTTTGCTCAGCACTTTACAATATAACGGGACACAATACAGCAACAATACAGTTCAATACAAGAGGGATTTGAGGGCCCTGCTCCTTGGAGCTTACAATCTAGGAGGGAGGGGCTAGTGGTAGATACATTTTACACTTTAACCACTTTCCTGCTGGGCACTTTTACCCCTTTCCTGCTCAGGCCAATTTTCAGCTTTCAGTGTTGTCACACTTTGCAAGACAATTCATGCAACACTGTACCCATATTAAATTTTAGTAATTTTTTTTCACTTAATTATAGTTTTCTTTTGATGGTATTTAACCACCACTGGTTTTTTTTATTTTTTGCACTATAAATGAAAATTTTGGGGAAAAAAGTTTTTCTTTGTTTCTATTATAAAATTTTGCAAACAGGTCATTTTTTTCCTTCACTGATGTGGCACTGATGGGCACTGATAGGCAGCACTGATGGGCACTGATGAGGTGGCACTGATAGGCGGCACTGACAAGGTGGCAATGATGGGCACTGATGAGGTGGTACTGATAGGCAGCACTGATGGGCACTGATAGTCTGTACTGATGAGGTGGCACTGGTGTTTACTGATGAGGAGGCACTGATGAGGCTGCATTGATATGCTGCACTGATGGGCACTAATAGGCAGCACTGAAGGGCACTGACTGGTGGCATTGCTTGGCAGCACTAATGAGCACAGATTAGCAACACTGCTGAACACTGATGGGTAGCACTGTTGGGCAGCATTGCTGAGCACTGATGGGCAGCACTGTTGGGCACTTTGGGTCTGCACTGATAATCAGCATAACCACAATGTGCATTTCTGTATACATTATAGCAAAAACACACCCTCACATAACAGGATACTAGATCACCAAATTGCTGTCTTGCACAACGCACTTTTCTCCATAAATTGCAATGCTTTTCTGCTGCTTCCCTTTTTTTTTATCCTTGGCTCTGCTAATTTGTATCACTGACAGCAGCAAAGCTAGCAGAACATGAGCCCAGGATTCATAGGTCTGGAAAACTGAATGAACAATCATAAAATGGGCATTAATAAGTACAAACATATCTCTGGCCATAATGCTAACCATGTTCAATCTACCGATACAGTGTTCATCTTTTGCTTGCTCAACCCTGTTAAGGGAGCTTGGCATTTGCATCACAAGGGGATTGGGCATGCTGGAAATATGTGTCTGGTTTTCTATTCATTTCTGCTGGAAAAAAAAGCACAGCACAGTACTGTCTTATGAAAAGTAATTGGATGATTGCTTTAAAACTTAAAGCAGTTGAACAGAGATTCTTTTGAGGGCTGGCTTATTTCCAAGTAGCCTGGAAGTTATGGGCTACACCACTTTGCATACCATCTTTACTCATATTCCTTAACTCTGATAGTATGACTATTAACTGCAAAAACTGAGTTTGTCCACCTCAACTTTGAGCTAGTTACATAGTCATATAATGAGCCGCATCCAGCATTTAAGTACGAAAATCAGCAATAGACTATTTTATCAGCTCTGAGATCTGTAGATGGTTATAACAGCCACGACATGAAAATATGTTTGATTATTAAGCAGAAACTTATGGCAAATCTGTACATGATAAAGATTTTCAACTAATATTTTATAGTCAAGAGTTACAGCCTTGCAATAGCAGAATTGACATTATGGTGTTAAGCAAGCATGTTGACAGTTCTTTGGACTGAAATAACAAATCAGTCTGCACTCCAGGAGCTAAAAACCAGGTATATCATTATATGACTAATACAAAGGTCTATGTTTTGGTCACACAAGGAAAAGGCACAAAATCCACCGAGCAGGACTGTGGTACCAGGAAAGATTGAAGGCAATAAGAAAGTGGGATGCCAAAGCCTTAGATAGATTGACATTCTTACTGTAGCAAAGTTCATAAACATACAAGAGTGAAGAAACTGCTGCTGAAAGAAAAGTGTTGTTTACCAAAGTACTAAGCTTTTGTTTTTGAAATCAGAAACTGCAAAGAAAAGGTGAAATATATTTAAACAACTAAAATACCATTACATATTTGCTGCTACAGTATGTCAACAATTCATACATATTTTAATAGGAGAAATATGCATTCAAACCAATTGTATTTATTTTGCAGTATGACTTATCACAAATGACTTTTTCAGTAAGACTCTTATCAGTTTGTCACATTTGGCTTTAATAATGTTCATCTTTGTTAGCTTTCTCCCTGCTTTTACAATGGCTTGAAATAGTATACAGTCTCTCACTAGACAGAAAATATTTTTTACACTATTTTCCCTAATGGAAATTGTGCAAAAGGCAACGTGAAAGAATAGAGTCTTTCTAGGTACTTGTTTTCCACTGTCATAGTTGGGATCTTCCTAATATTTTATGAAACTGATCCGCTCTCTTCTGCAGCATGTAGCACCCTCTTGGTCAGCTGGGGGAGTTAGAATCCTGATTGTTAGAGAGGAGGGCTGAGTAGCAGCCTGGGTGTAATAGTTAGGAGTTCAAATTATGATCAGGAGCTAAGAGGATCTGCAGGCCAGCCCCTCTGGAAGTTTCCCCTGCTCTAGAGCTTGGGGAAGAAGGCCTAAAGGCAGTGGGTGTATCTAAGGAGATGCTGGCTTGTACTCTTGAGGGATCCTAGCCAATCCACAACAGGAAGCTAGGGGCTAGAGCAATCCTTAAAAGTAAGTGAGCCTGCAGGAGAGTTCGTATGGAAGACAGTGAGGGAGATGTGAGGATGAAGGCAGGAGCCTGGGAAGCAGCCCAGATGGAGAGAGGAGTTTACTTACAGGCATTGGAGCTGAAAAGAAGGAAAGCTCAGGACTTCATTGGCCACCTGTACAGCAGGGAAGGAGTGGTCGAGCTAAAAGTCCTGGTAGCAAACACCATCAGCGGTACAGGAGAGGATCTGAGTGAGTACCCCTGCACCCCCTGGGCAGATAGGGGAAGGAGCACTCTGGTGAGAAACCAGGCTTGCTATCTACTTGGGACTGTCCACTTCTCATCAGGGATACCTCCAGATTGCTGGGTGAAGGAAGAGGAGTTAATCTGGGATCTGGGGTGGTACATTAAAGAGATGCTCTCCTACAGAGACTGTGTTGCAATGGAGGCTTATAAATAGTTCCAGTAAGCTGTCCTCAGTTCATCAGTTTCCTTGGTCATCCTGTACACCCCTAACCCTATCCCAGTTCAAATCCCCTAAATAAAAACAACAAAACCAAAGCTCAAGGACCAATCTCTAACTCTGGATGCAAGCTTGTGTGAAGATGCATGTTGCCTGGCTATGCAGGACTGTAGGGGGACCCAAGACTTCAGCGACTCCTAAGGGGACAGTGGTACAAGTAGATGTTTTTTAATCAAATTCTTATTATTAACCTCAGAAACCACTAAGCAACTTATTCACTCCCTTGTTATATCTCACCTTGACTATTGCTATTCCCTCCTCATTGGCCTACCTCATCACAGTCTATCCCCTCTTCAGTCTATCATGAATGCTGCTGCCAGACTTATCCACCTTACTAACCGTTCTGTATCTGCCACCCCTCTCTGCCAATCCCTCCACTGGCTTCCCATTGCCCAACGGATAAAATTCAAAACAATAACGTATAAAGCTATTTATAACTCTGCCCCAAATTACATCAACGATCTTGTCTCTAAATATCACCCAAATCGTAATTGCCGCTCCTCGCAAGACCTCCTGCTCTTTAGCTCCCTTGTCCCCTCCTCCCATGCTCGTCTCTAGGACTTTTGCAGAGCTTCCACCATCCTATGGAACTCTCTACCCCAGTTTATCAGACTATCACCCACTCTGCTCACTTTTAGGCGATCTCTGAAAACCTATCTTTTCAGGTAAGTCTATCTTGCCCTCAGCTAATAATGGAATCTTCTACTCTTCCCACCAGTCCATCCCCCACAGTTACTACCTTTTGTACCACTAGCCCCTCCCTCCTAGATTGTAAGCTCCAAGGAGCAGGGCCCTTCTTTCCCTCTTGTATTGAACTGTATTGTTGCTGTATTGTCTCCCGTTATATTGTAAAGCGCTGAGCAAACTGTTGGCACTATATAAATCCTGTATAATAATATTTTAGGAATACAGTTGACTGTAGACAAAACATTATTATTAGACTTTTAGCCATGATTAGGGATGAGACGAATATACCTGGGTTTGGTTCCAAGTAGGTTCACAGAGCATGTGTAAAGTTCAGGTGCCAAACCTCTTTGAAGTCAATGGGAGCTGAATGTTAAAAAACAGTAATAGCTTTGGGCAGCTCATAAGGCTTCAGTCAGAGGCATCCTTATCCAGCTGGCTTCTAGGTATAAAAAGAATTCGGAGGCTCTCATCCGCCAAGAAAAAGAAGGAGACTTGACAGTCTTACTCAAGGAACATAAGGCTAATCCTTATTTTGATTTACTGAACAAAATAGATTCCACAGAACTCAGCCTGTGTCTAAGGATTAAGGCCTTAGATGGACTCATGCTAAATGAATCAGCACAGCAATTGTTCAGGGAAGTTATTAGCCCAAACGTTGACTCCTAGACCTCTTAAGACATCAGTTCCTAAGTTGCTGAAAGGGAATGGTATGCTTACCCAGAACCCTGCAGCTGTCCTTAGGGAGATCTACGATTAATATAAAATGTATACACTGATACAAACTCTGCCTCCCAAGAGGACTTAGACAACTTTGTGGGACACTTACCCCAGCCTCCCATACTGGAGTCCCATAGGGATATATTTTGGAAAAAGCAATTACAAAGACAGAAATTCTCCAAGCTATCAAACAATCTAAATCTGCTAAGGTCTCTGGACCTGATGGCTTTACGGTCTTGTACTATAAGAAATTTGCTCCGATTTTACTTCCACATTTGGATAAATATTTTAAAGCCCTTCGGGAGGGTGGCCTACTGGAAGCAAACTCAAATAGAACCTTTATTAGTCTCATATCTAAGCCCAATAAAGAACCCAGCTAATTATAAGCCAATTTCTTTTATAAACACAGAATTGAAGTTTCTAGCTAAAATTTATGATACCAGGTTAAATGGTTTTATTGCTTCCTACATCCATAATGACCAAGTCAGCTTCGTTCCACATAGACAAATGTCTGACCGAGTTTGTCGGGCCTTCAATCTCATTTCTATACTTCATTCTTCCTGACATGGGGAGACCAAAAGGACTATTGTTGTCCCTAGACATAAGAAAAGCATTCAACACTATCCTGGACCTATTTGTTCAGAATTTTGCCTAGGCAGTTTGGTCCTAAGTTTGTCTCGATCTTACAGACTCTGCAGAGCACTCCCTCTGCCCAAGTAAGGATAGGGGGCTATACATATGATCCCCTTCCCATCTGGTACTCTACAGGGTTGCCTCCTCTCTCCACTTAATCATTGCAATGGAAACTTTAGCCACAGCCATTTGGTAACATCTGGATGTTCTTGGGATGGAGAGTGGGGGGTTGACACAACACAAATGCGTGTTGTTTGCCGAAAATCTGCTTATTTTTATCACTTTCCCACACACTTTTTTCCCATCGCTTATGGATCTATTAGCATGCTTCCAGAACATCTCGGGTTTGGAGGTTAATTGGGTGAAATCAGAAGCTCTTAACATATGGTTGAAGATGCACTACGGAACCTAAAAAATAACTATAGGTTTTCTTGGCAATCTAAACCTCTAGCATATCTGGGGACTATATTACCTCCCATGGTGGCTTCTCTTTATAAAACCAGTTTACACAAATTTGCTTCCTAAACTGTAGTGTGGAGATGTGTTCATCCATGGGTCATTTATCCTGGATGGGCAGAATAACTGCAGTTAGTATGGTGCTCTTGCCTAGAATTTTATATTATTTTTGCTTCCTCCCTATGGTGATTCCTGCCACAGATCTCAAAAGATTTCAAAGCCAGCTTCTGAAATTTATTTTGCATCCCTGGGGTTATTAACTATCACGCTTCATAAGATGTAAATGACCAGTGGGCTGGGTGTTCTGAACCTCATAATATACTATAGTGCTGGGCAACTTATCCAACTGACTCAATTATACTCGACCTTACAAACCAGATTGGAGAGTGCTGGAGGCCCTAGTCTGTGCACCGCAGACCATTGATCTCTTGATGTGGATCCCCTTGAGAACTCTGCGAGTAATACTCTGCCCTACCCTATCCCATTCTTTAAATTTATGGGACATAACATGAAAGTTTACCTGTCTCCAGTCTACCGACACTTTCGCACCTCTTTTCCACAATTCAGCATTTCTACCTGGCCTACGCCCTCAAGAGTTCCAATGGTGGCTGAATAAAGGTATTCATGGCATTGGTCATTTTATTGATCATTGGAGCTTACATCCCACCTCTCATTATACTCAGCAGCTTGAGATGACAGCCTCCGAGACTTACCGCAAATACTACATTATCTCCGATTTGTGCGATGCTCTAAACTGATATTTCAATGCGGATGGCTTTTGAAAGCAGATGCTGTCGTGGTGAGAACTGGAGGGGTGGTATTTTTTGATTTTATTTATTACAGGCAATTATATAGAACCATCAATTGATGCAGTGCTTTACATATATATTGTACATTCACACCAATCCCTGCCCTCAAGCAGCTTACAATCTAAGGTTTCTAACTCACATTAATACTTACATATACTAGGGCCATTTAGACAGAAGCAAATTACCCTACCAGAATGTGTTTGGAGGAAACCGGAGTACTCAGCTGAAACTCACACAGGCACAGGGAGAACATGCAAACTCCAGGCAGGTAGTGCCATAGTTGGGATTCAATTCTGTATCCATATGTTGGTTTATGTAAAATTAAAGCTACATATCATCTTTGTTCCTATTTTTTGGTCTGTGGCACACTCCGTGTGCATTGCAGACTATCACCTGTTTCCATATTTGACCAATGCTGTTGTGCTTGTTATGGTCAGTGTCTTTTTTTAATGGATAAATTAAATAAATGACCACTATAGCTGCCATACATGGTCTCCAGAAGCTTCCTCACATTAAACGCCTTATTCAAAGTAATAGATTGGGCAGTAGTGCCGCCCTGTATTTCTTATAGATTTCAATAAGGAGTCCATCCATCTCAGGAGCTTTACCGTTAGGGAAGCTTATCATGGCTTCTTCTAGTTCCTGTAGTGTGATAGGGGCATTTAACATCATTTATCTTTGATCTTCTAATGAAAATACTGGAAGGGGAATCACTTCAAGATCATTTTGAAGATTTTCATTTGTGCAAGTGACATCACTAGAATATAGTGACTGCTAAAAATTTTTGAAGACCCTCAAAATAGCCTCTGTTTGAGTCTGGGGTACAACTCGACTCATCTTTTAATGCAGTGATATAAGGTATCCTTTGATCAGGCAATCTGAGCTAATATCTTCCCTGCCCCTTCACCCGCAGCCCAAGGCAGGCATTTTTGAAAATACTGTTTATGGGGGGCCATATCCAACAAAAGAGAGGATAGCTGCTCTTGCTTGGACAGCCATTCTGGCTGATTATCCGAGGATGGGTCGATGACATTTAGGCCTCTGCCGCTAAAGTCCATGATTTAGCTAATTCCATCTTTTTCCTACAACAGGGTTTAATTACACTAATCTGTTGAATTAGAATTCCCCTGATGTATGCCTTAAGGGCATCCCATACAGCATCATAAGAAGCTGAGTCTATATTTTAGGTAGCAAAGGTCGTGATGGCCTTTTCGTGGCTGCCTTTTGATGTGTGCTTTGTTGTCATGTCAAGACCCAACTTTCTGACACTGGGCCCTACATTGCGCCCCAGAATTCTTTGATAGTCTCCAGATTTCACAATGCCATGCACAAGGTCAAGACATCCAGTTCCTGAAGCAGCAAAGCAACCCAAAAACATCAGTGAACCTCCACCATGTTTGACTGAGGGACTGTATTCTTTTCTTTAACCATTTCAATACCGGGCACTTTTACCCCCTTCCTGCACAGGCCATTTTTCAGGTTTCCGCGCTCTCACACTTTGAATGACAATTGCGCGGTCATACAACATTGTACCCAAACTAAAATTTTATCATTTTCTTCACACAACTAGAGCTTTCTTTTGATGGTATTTAATCACCACTGAGGTTTTTATTTTTTGTTAAATTAACCAAAAATCCCGAAAACGTTTAAAAAAACACGTTTTTCTTTGTTTCTGTTATAAAAGTTTGCAAATAAATAATTGTTCTTCATAAATTTAGGCCAAAATGTATTCTACAACATGTCTTTGGTGAAAATAACCCAAATTAGGATGTATTTTTTAGTTTGTAGGAAAGTTATAGAGTTCACAAACTATGGTATAGATCTGAATATTGATCAATCCTGAAGTACTGACGGCCAATCTAATTTCTTGAGGTCCAAGAATGTCAGAACAGTATAGATAACCCCCAAATGAACCCTTTTTGCAAAGTAGACAGTCTGACGTATTTCATAGGAGGCATGGCAAGTTTTTTGAAGTTGTATTTTTTTTTCATAATTTTTCGGAAAATTAAAAAATTAAAAAAATTATTTTCACTATTCTTTTTTTACATACTGTCACCAGTGCAGTACAGCGTCATCATATAACTGGCATGGTGGTGATCAGGGACACTGACTGGTGACAGTATGAAAAATATATAATTTTTTAAAAATTTTTAATATTCTTAATTTTTTATTACTTTTTTTTCTTTTTTTTAAGATTTTTTTTTTTCAAATTTCACTATGACCAAAGTAGTACAATGTTACCATATTAACATTGTACTACTTTGGGGAAGTGATCAGTATTTTTTTTTTTTTTTTTTTTTTTACACAATGTGCTTATAGCAAAAAATTATTTTGCTATAAGCAAGCATTTACCTGAATGACGTCGATTCATTCAGGGTTTTTTTTTTTTTTTGTGCTTAGCTGTGATTTGGCCATGGCTAATCACATGACACAGCTGGGCTGTGATTTGCCCAGCTTTTGCATGTGATTGCTGTGACCTTTCACAGCTAGACACTAGTATACAATGGATGGCATGAATGAAGCCATCCATTGTATACAACTGTCATGTGACCTGCTGTGATTGGTCACAGCAGGTCACATGGTACAGACAACGGGGCCGGTACTCAGATCTGTCATCGGCCGTGTTCGAGGTACACGGCTGGTGACAGATTGCGCCGCTGCGCTGCTCTGCAGGTGCACAAACTGCACATGCCCGGGAGGACGCCATATGGCGTCCGACCGGAATGCTGAAGGATTTTTCCGGCCGCCAAACGGCCATTGGCAGGGCGGCTAATAGTTAAAGGCCTCATTGTTTTTTCTGAAAAGAGTAGAATAATGGGCTTTACCACAAAGCTGTTATTTTGTTTCATCTGTCCACAGCATATTCTCCCTAAAGGATTTTAGCTTACTCAGGTAAGTTTTGGCAAACTCCAATCTGGCTTTTTTATGTTTCTGTGTCAGCAGTGGGGTCCGCCTGGGTCTCCTACCATAGTGTTCCTTTTCATTCAGATGGTGACATATAGTGCGAGATGACACAGTTGTACCCTGTGTCTGAAGGTCAACTTGGATTTGTTGATTGAAGTTCCTTTTGAACAGTCCTTCATTGCAATCTTTGATCATTTTTTTCTATTTTGTCCATGGAGATTGACTACAGTGCCAAGGGCTGTAAACATCTTGACAATGTTGCACACAGCGGACACAGGAACATTAATATCTCTGGAGATGGACTTGTAACCTTGAGACTGTCCATGCTTTTCCACAATTTTTTTTCTCAAATCTTCAGACAATTATTTGCTGCTCTTTCTCTTCTCCATGCTCTATGTTGTACGCAGAGACACACAAAAGAAAGGTTGAGTCACTTTTTCACCATTTTACCTGGTTGCCAGTGTGATTTCTATATTGTCAGTACCTGTTAATTGATACAGGTAAGTTTATTTACAAAAACAGGAGCATCACAAACTTAGAATGCAATTATTTCTTACAAATTTGAGAAGTTGCCAATCATTTTGTCGAGTCCATTTTTGGAGTTTTGCAGGTTTCATGGGATGTTTCAGATTTGGCTTTTTGTTTCTCCACTTTTTTGTCATACCAGTACAAACAAAAGAAATAAGCATGAGAAGAAACATTTGTAATTTCAACACTTTTCTGGGTAAAGTGGTGAATAAACTAACAGTAATGCAGTGGGTGCCATTATTTTGGTGATGACTACTTGTGGGAGCCCATAACCTGCCTGTGAAGTGGCACATCTATTTGATGTATATAATCTACTTGTCAAGGTAAGTGCATAGATGTGCGCAGACGCAGGGCTCCGTTCATGACCGGTCGGTGGGTACTCATGCGCGACGGGACTTTGGCGCCAGGTGAGCTATTTAAACTAAGATGGGACTCTGCCTCAATGCCATTTGGTCTTTACCCTGTGCTCCTGTGTATCCTGCTATCTGTTTTGCCTTGCTGATCCGACCTGTCGACCTGTCAAATGACCTAGCTAGAACGCCCCCTGCCTCGACTTCTGCCTGCCCACCGACTATTCTTCTGCCTGTCAATTCTGTCTGTTCTTGCCCACTTGTTGCTGAACCAGACTGCTGACCTTGCCTACTCTGATCCTGCTTCCTACCGGCTACCCTGCCAGTATCCTGCACCTGCACATCTGCCTGAGCGTCGGCTGCCTAACTACCCTGCACCTCTGACAGTGTGCCATCTTCCTGCCGCTCCTGCATTTCCTGACTCACATCAGTCCATGGAATTCCCATCAGGCACTCTGTGCTCCAGCGCTCCCTGTCACTTTACCAGGGCCCCTGACCCAGAACTGCAAGGGAGGCCCTCCTCTACATCTCAGGTTCCACCATCAGGTACGTGACACTACTACAGCAAAACAGACACTGACAAAGAAAAAAATGCTGTTTAAATTGCTGGCAAATAACAGCTTTGACAGCTTTATCTCTGTAAACAATACCAGACCCTATCCTAGATAAGAATATGAAATATATGTTAATGGGGGACTCTCACACACAAAAAAAACAATTCCTCCTAAAAATAAGTACCCAACCCTTATCATTGATGAATTTCTTGTATAGATTTCAAAGGGGACTCCATACAAATAAAAAGTTGTGGGGGTCCCCTACGATTACATACCAGGTCACATATCCTCAACATGGGGGTCATTTCCCCAGGGGGTGCCCCCTGGTAAAGCATGTTGTACCTGGCCCAGTGGTCTTGGGGATCTGTGGTGGGGGTCTTGCTGGTGTCTGGAAGTCCTCTTTAACAATAAGGGGCTCCCAGATACTCCCTCCCAACAGTGTGAATGAATAAGTATATAAGTATATACTACCTCTACTCCTTCACGCAAACAATTTAAAAATAAATAAACACACAGTTTTCAGCAAGTCCTTTATTAAAAAAAGTACAAAAAAAATGTACCACAATGTATATTTGTCATCAATCACATATGTGGGCAGCACAGTGGCTAAATGGTTAGCACTTCAGCCTGGCAGTACTAGGGTCGTTGGTTCGAATCCCAGCCATGGCACCACCTGCCTGGAGTTTGCATGTTCTCCCTGTGCCTGCATGGCTTTCCTCCGGGTACTCTGGTTTCCTCCCACGCTCCAAAGACATGCTGGTAGGTTAATTGGCTCCTGTCTAAATTGGCCCTAGTATGTGTACGTATGAATGTGAGTTAGGGACCTTAGATTGTACATCCCTTGAGGGTTAGGGACTGATGTGAATGTACAATATATATATATATATGTAAAGTGCTGCGTAAATTGACGGCGCTATATAAGCACCTGAAATAAATACATAAATAAATATGTGGCCATATTTGGTCTGTGAGGTCATGTTAACCCTACCTACCAGTTCCTTAGTATCCATTAACAAAAGCAAAACTGTAATGTATATTAGTGGTGTTTCTATTGCCATTATATATAACATTCAGCACTCGCCGAACAAGCAACACTTTTGATGCTTGGAAGAATGCCAAAAATTGGTTTGAACTTGTATTCAGACTGAATTTTGAGTTCATCCCTAACTATAATCAAACTGATTACCTTATAAATAACAGGCCATACTATCCATATCACCCCCTAACTTCTTTTTCAATATCAGTCAGCTATGGAAACTCTAATTTTAACAAATGGGCATTCAGTTATAACGGTTAGCCATGGATGTTACAATTTGTGACCAAAAATAAAAGTTTTTTCACTAAGCAACTCAAAATTTGCCAGACAGGGAAGGATTACCCTGTGGGAACGACTATGTTGACTAAGGGCCATTTAATATTTGTTATTCAATCTATTGGTTAGGTTTTCTAAAGCAAGGCTCCCAGTCTGGTCTA
Organism: Staurois parvus; assembly: GCF_062004578.1. Lineage (NCBI taxonomy): Eukaryota > Metazoa > Chordata > Amphibia > Anura > Ranidae > Staurois > Staurois parvus. The sequence continues at coordinate 7,747,482 of NW_028319228.1, read as the reverse complement.
GACAATTTGGTGGAGACAACCTTTTGCCTAAGCCCAAAGATCTATAACCATGCTGTGTGCAGTATGTAGACTTTCAACAGATGCACTTGTTTTGTTTTTTTTTAAATGCACTTTAGTCCTTTATTCTGTCAATGGTACTAAGCAGATATCATAAAAGCTATTGGAGATCTCTAACCACTAGAAAGACAGTGATTTGACCCAGATGAAAATAAGAGTGCAGAAATGCAAGGGAATGTGTGGTTGCAAGGAATCTGAAATGTAGAAGAACAAAAGGATGTGGCCTTGTCACTGTTTCCATATCTGAAATGCCTAGCGAATATTAGCACTGTAAAAAAATTATTCCACAAACAAAGCTTACATAAATGTCCTGTTGCAATTAGTTCCTCATATTAACCCCAGTATTGTTGTTTGGGTCCTCCGGAGAAACAGAGTACAGCAAGGGACAAGTAGAAGAGACTAATAGATCAATACCCCTGGAAATGTAGGTTTTTGCTCAAAGTTTGGGTGACAAGTTCTCTTCTCTCTCAGAGCAGGGTTTGCAATTCAGGCAGTGGGAGAGGTCTCTTTATAAAGAATCATAGATCACAAACAGCAGTGTTAGTGTTTTGATGAAGCTCACTACATCAAGACCTAAGATTCTATGTATGGTTTAAAATAACTGATTCTACAAGAGTAATTGCTGCTTTTGAAAGGAGGCAACAATAAAATATGGCAGAAAGAATAAAAATTGCTTACTATTCCATGTGTTTCTATTCCTGTTGCTGTTTCTCCTGATACTGCCCAGAACCTCAAACCACTTCCCATGGCATATTTAGTCTCTGCTCCATGTTTCAGCACACTGTCACCAGAAGTGTTGCCTGCAAACCTATTAAACTTCAAAATGCTTTGTTTCTTCCCTAGTGTGCTCAAGATAGTACTCAAGATCACCAGCATCATAGGTGTTTGACACAAATATCCTTGAACTTTGGAGGAAATGGCCCTAAGAATCTTCACCGTGACAATCTTAATTTAGACTCTGTTGGCCCTAGCAATCTGTTACCCTTGAAACTGTGTTTCAGGTTATTCCTTATTTGTCTGATGTGTTCCATTTTGAGCAAGTCTCCTTAGAGACCTTGTCTATTCCTGGAAGTTCTTATTATGTCAGGTATCTCTCCAGGGCTTTCTCTTTTTTTTCTGGCTATTAATGGGCTCACCCCACCAGCAAGGACTGGTGCATCCTTCTAATTTTGTCCTTAAACTTTTGAGGAGTTGACCCTAAGAATCTGCATCCTGACAATCTTCACTTAGACTCTGTTCCACCTAGAAATCTGTTACAATGGCCTCTGGGCTTCAAGTTATTTGTTATGTGGGATTCAAGTCCCTACTTGTGTGACCTGCTCCAGTTTGTCTCAGTCTCTTTAGAGAGATTGTCAGTCCCTAGAGGTTCTTATTATGTCAGGTGTCTCGCCACAGCATTCTCTTTTGTGTGTGGCTATTAATGGTCTGACCCCCACCTGTAAGGACTGGTGCTCCCATTTAAGGTTGTCTGTATTAGCTCTAGCACTTCTATGCCTGTTCCTGTGTTTGGGTTAGTCTCCTGCTATGACAAAAGATTTGCTTAAATTTACTTTTTTTTTTAGATGACTTGTCATGGCCAATGGGAAAAAAGATCATTGCTATTTGAGTTATGCCACTTAAACTGGATATACACATTTTGAAATTCAGGGGGTTCAGCAGGAACTGGCCAAATTTTGATGTGTGTGTAGCCCTCTCTGTTTAATAGAAGCCAGTTGTTAGACCAGCTTCTCTGTTGAACGGTCCTACTGGAAAACCAGCATTCAATCAGCCAACACAGCCAATGGCTGCAGTGCTGATCAGTGTATTCTGACAGGAGGGGGCAGTCCCCGCTGTCAGAATACAATAGCTCAGCAGGGGAGATTCCTGCATGTGGATGCAGGAATCTGTCATTTTTTTTAATTCAAGCAAAAAAAACTGTTTTCCCATAATTACTCTGTGCTACCTTGTACAGGTTAATGAGTGCCTTGTTTTAGTAAACACAGTCGTAGCTACAGTCAGGTCTGTAAATATTGGGACATCAACACAATTCTAACATTTTTGGCTCTATACACCACCACAATGGATTTGAAATGAAACTAACAAGATGTGCTTTAACTGCAGACTGTCAGCTTTAATTTTAGGGTATTTACATCCAAATCGGGTGAATGGTGTAGGAATTACAACAGTTTGCATATGTGCCTCCCACTTGTTAAGGGACCAAATGTAATGGGACAATTGGCTTCTCAACTGTTCCATGGCCAGGTGTGTGTTATTCCCTCATTATCCCAATTAAAATGAGAAGATAAAAGGTCCAGAGTTCATTTCAAGTGTGCTATTTGCATTTGGAATCTGTTGCTGTCAACTCTCAAGATGAGATCCAAAGAGCTGTCACTATCAGTGAAGCAAGCCATCATTAGGCTGAAAAAAAACAAAACAAACCCATCAGAGAGATAGCAAAAAAATTAGGCGTTGCCAAAACAACTGTTTGGAACATTCTTAAAAAGAAGGATTGCACCGGTGAGCTCAGCAACACCAAAAGACCCGGAAGACCACGGAAAACAACTGTGGTGGATGACCGAAGAATTCTTTCCCTGGTGAAGAAAACACCCTTCACAACAGTTGGCCAGATCAAGAACACTCTCCAGGAGGTAGGTGTATGTGTGTCAAAGTCAACAATCAAGAGAAGACTTCACCAGAGTGAATACAGAGGGTTCACCACAAGATGTAAACCATTGGTGAACCTCAAAAACAGGAAGGCCAGATTAGAGTATGCCAAACGACATGTAAAAAAGCCTTCACAGTTCTGGAACAACATTTTATGGACAGATGAGACCAAGATCAACTTGTACCAGAGTGATGGGAAGAGAAGAGTATGGAGAAGGAAAGGAACTGCTCATGATCCTAAGCATACCACCTCATCAGTGAAGCATGGTGGTGGTATTGTCATGGCGTGGGCATGTATGGCTGCCAATGGAACTGCTTCTCTTGTATTTATTGATGATGTGACTGCTGACAAAAGCAGCAGGATGAATTCTGAAGTGTTTCGGACAATATTATCTGCTCATATTCAGCCAAATGCTTCACAACTCATTGACTGCTTCACAGTGCAGATGGACAATGACCCAAAGCATACTGCAAAAGCAACCAAAGAGTTTTTTAAGGGAAAGAAGTGGAATGTTATGCAATGACCAAGTCAATCACCTGACCTGAATCTGATTGAGCATGCATTTCACTTGCTGAAGACAAAACTGAAGGGAAAATGCCCCAAGAACAAGCAGGAACTGAAGACAGTTGCAGTAGAGGCCTGGCAGAGCATCACCAGGGATGAAACCCAGCGTCTGGTGATGTCTATGCGTTCCAGACTTCAGGCTGTAATTGACTGCAAAGGATTTTCAACCAAGTATTAAAAAGTGAAAGTTTGATTTATGATTATTTGTCTGTCCCATTACTTTTGGTCCCTTAACAAGTGGGAAGTACATACAGTATGCAAACTGTTGTAATTCCTACACCGTTCACATGATTTGGATGTAAATACCCTCAAATTAAAGCTGACAGTCTGCAGTTAAAGCACATCTTGTTCGTTTCATTTCAAATCCATTGTGGTGGTGTATAGAGCCAAAAATGTTAGAATTGTGTAGATGTCCCAATATTTATGGACCTGACTGTATATACTATTATAAGACTATTGTAATAGAATGATCATTTTTCCTTTTAGACTAAAAAAGTTTGTTTTTGTCTAACACTGAGGTATAATTTAACAGTATTTTTATTGCATAATGTTTCAGTATATTAATAGATTGCAGTGTGGTATGTAATTTTCAAACCAGTGACCTGGCTGATTTTTTTTTTAAATGGCCAGTACTTTCTCTGTGAAATATGTTAAATAGTTTTATATTGAAAAGCTGAATGGATAACTTAAAAACAAAGAGATCACAACTGGCGATTATTTTCACATTTTATAAAGTATAGACCAGCGCTGAATACAATAATATGTTTTGATTGACGGAAAGACAATTGGAGTGCTATCAACTCTACAAAATAATAAGTATAAAGGAACAGTCGAGAAAATGAATATCAGCTGCTGGAAGCATAATGGCAGGAATTTCAAAATGGAAAAAAAATTGCAGATGAGCAGCTAAAGTTACAGGTGATGAAAAAATAATTGAAACAAGGAACAGGGCAGTTAGGAAATGATAAGGCAAAAATCTGAGCTTGCTAGACAGAAATTAAAGAATGAGAAAATTGTAAGGAGGTAGAAAAGATAAAATGTCACTAATAAAGGGGCAAAGAAAAAAGGTTATTGGAAGTGAGAAGACACAGGGAGCTAAAATTGTTTGGCCGAGCACTGTAGTATCTTTAGATGTCAAGCAATATGATTGAGCTGTCTGAATTTTCTACACAGGTATGAGCAGAAAGATTATCATGTGAAAAAAACCCATCAAATGAATACTGTGAAGCAGCTTATTATTCTAATTTTTATGAAGTGACAGTGACTGCAGATATTTTGTACTTATTACAGCCGAAGTTGTGACCAGCCCTAGAAACAGAATAATAGTTTAAAGAACTAAGAACAATTCATTGATGCATTGTCGTAGTCCTCTAACACAGATCAGCTTGATGTAATCTAGCCAATTTCTGTTAGGGCCCATTCACACCACATCCACTGGGCTGCATTGCTTAACATAAAGGCAGTACCATGACAAACTAAAATCCATTGCTTCCAATAGACTCAGTTCACACCAATTAGTTGCTTTGGTGTGCGCTTTGTGAAAACAAGCTGCATTTTCTGTAAATGCAGTGTGACATGCTGCAACATGACACTGTATCAAAGCATGTTGTAAGAAGAGAAAAATGTATTGTAGCTCCTGTTGTGAAGCAAAAAAAATCTGCATTGCAAATGCAATGTGTAAAAAAATGCAATGCATTAAAAAAAATCAACACTCGTAAACTTAAAGCGGTTGTAAAGGCTCAAGGTTTTTTACCTTCATGCATTCTATGCATGATGGTAAAAAACCTTCTGTGTGCAGCAGTGCCCCCCGCCCCCTCAATGCTTAACTGAGCCCCATCAAGATCCAGCGATGTGCACAACAGCCTCAGCTGCCCCTGGTCTCTGCCTTCTCATTGGCTGAGAGAGCAAGCGGGAGCCATTGGCTCCCACTGATGTCAATCACAGCTAGTCAGCCAATGAGGAGAGAGAGGCGGCAGGTGCCCCCATAGCAAGTTACTTGTTGTGGGGGCACCAGACAGAACAGAGGTGTCAGGCTGCTGTGTGCAAAACCACTGCACACAGCAGGTAAATATAGACATGTTTGTTATTTTGCAAAAAAAACCTTTAGTATCGCTTTAAGTGAGTTTAATGTGCACCAGCATGAGCTAAATGTAATGGATGCAGTGTGAATAAAGCCTAAGTCTTTTAAGGAATCTTGTTCCCTTGAACCATTTGGAATGATATATGTATATTGGTACAGTGGTGTATTTAGGTTTTGTGCTGCCCTAGGCAACACAAAAATCGCCCCCCCATACCAACAAACACCCCCCTCCCCCACGATAAGAGCCTGACCAACAACACCCCACCCCAGAGATCCTTCCACTATTCAAGATGGTAGTAGCGCGATCACGTGATCCGGACACGTGCATCAGCATGAGTAGTGATGTCACAGGAAGGCCACAATCTGACGCGTTTCGTCCTCGGAAGAAGTCATTGGACAAAACGCGTCAGCGTGTGGCCTTCCTGTGACATCACTACTCATGCTGATGCACGTGTCCGGATCACGTGATCGCGCTATTACCATCTTGAATGCGGGCTGGCTGGTGAGACACAGGATGCAGAGACTGGAGCTCTGATATAACAAAACGCCTTGTTTTTATTTGCTCATTGTGAGTGTGATTTTAAGGGGGGTTTGTTTGGCAATAAATTTGTTGGATGATACTGCACTATGGCGAGTATTTTCTTTACCCACATGTGCTAATCTGGATATGAGAGGATCTTCTCTGGAGTTTGTTTGGCCATATGCTGGATACATAGTAGTATGCTGAGTAATTACCAACACATGAGGATCGTCCTTTGAAGCCTGTTTGGTGAATGCTGGATATATACTAACATGCTGGTTAATTACTAGCACATGGTGAGTGTGCATTTTGATGGGATGTTTTTGAGCACTGAATACCATATTGCTTATGAAGGAGGATCTCATTACTTCATTTACTGAGGATCATGTTTATATGGACTTTTCTGAATGGACTATATTGAGATTCCCTATTTATTGATTTTTTTGTTTGCACTATTAATATGCACTTATTTGGTGGTGGTTATAATTAGTTGTGGAAATTGAACATTAATTGCTGAGCCATATAAGAAGCTGGTTTTATTCTTATTGTTTATAAGCTATGTGATCTAATAAAAGAAAAGTTGTGTATTGAAACCTTGCAGCGCCACAAAGTCCATTTACCCAAATATAATTTTTCTAGGTGTTATTTCCTTTGGAGGAGGTGCTTTTTTAAATATACACATCACCTTCTTTATCATTCTAATACATTCAAATATATATCTGCAAAAAAAGACTACAAATACTCTTTATGCTGATGGTCAAGTACTATAAACTTCCAAACAATAATGCTGAAATGTGTCAAGGACCTGTGGTGATCTTGAATTTAGCCACTGTCCCTGTGGAATCCCTTGTATTCCAGGCACATGGAACCAAACACCAAGGCTTCTGTTAAAGTCAGCTCCACTCCCAGTACTGATCCTCATCCAGCATTAGTAAAATGTCTTTATTTCAAAGAAGTCTTGGCTGGCTTACCAGTAATCAAGTCATTACTTATTGTAAGCTTCTTTTTCACTAAGACTCACTGTCAACTGACAGATTTTGAAAATGTCTTTATTTCGAAATACCAAACAGGACAAATGATTCTATTTACTTCATGCTTCCCTTAGCACTTTTTCATGAGTATATCCAAAATCAGAAGCTCAGTGGCCAGTATAGACTATGGTTTTGGATTGTTGAAGTTTCAAAAACATGGCTTAGAAGTAAGATCAAATGTCCAGCCTAGGACTATATTACAAGGTCTCCATAGAAACACAGGGATGAATTTGAGGATTATTTCAGATTATACCTATGTAACTTCAGTTTGGTAGAGGGTAGAGGGTAATGGCAAAAGTACAATGTAAACCTGGAGGAGCATATTTTGAAAATGATCCTGTGCAGACTTTCGCTTAATATACAGATTCCCTTCTGCTGTAGAAACATATCACAGAGGGATGCCTACCTGATCTTCTGGGCTGGAAGGGTTATATAAAATTTAAATTAAGTAAATTAAGATTTATACATTCTGGGGAATAGAAACAGAATATTATCTGATCATTATTATTCCATATTTCCAAAACCCAATATTCTATATGATAAATGCAACATAAATATCCTTGCCTCTTACAATCCTTTTTATTTATTTTCCTGTAAGCACTAATTTACCCATGTAATTCCCTTTGCTACCTCGGGGACTTATAAATTTTACTGTGTTCAGTTTTTCAAACAGTGTCTCTCTGACCTTCCTGTTATCTTGTACACTTAAATTGTGTCTCTTTCTCTCTTCAGAGTTTATAGCCTCCTCCTAGTGGCTCTCTAAATCTGGTTCCCTCTAGAATGCTTCCATTGAAACTCACATCAGCAGTATTTAAATCTTAATTGAAAATGTATTTCCTAGTACGCTAACAATCAGATGCATTGACCTACTGTTTTTCCAGCTCCTAATCTCTTTGAAGGGCATGTTGAGTAAATGGCTTGTTGGTAATAAGGGGAGTTTAAAATGCAAGACCCAGATTAACATAAATATATATATATCTGTGTAAAAGGAAAACAATAATATAATGTCACCCCTTTTAGTTTTCCACTAAAGTGAACATGGATGAGCCTGAATAAAGATATTTACCGTATTTTTCTCTCCATAAGACGCACCTGACCATAAGACGCACCTAGGTTTTAGAGGCAGAAAACAAGAAAACAAATATTCTGAACCAATGGACTGCAGACATAGTACAGGAGATGACCAGAGACTGCAGACATAGTACAAGAGATGACTAGAGACTACAGACACAGTACAGGAGATGACCAGAGACTGCGGACACAGTACAGGGGATGACCAGAGACTGCGGACACAGTACAGGACACAGTACAGGAGATGACCAGAGACTGCGGACAGTACAGGAGATGAACAGAGACTGCAGACAGTATAAGGGATGACCAATAGACTGCGGACAGTACAGGGGATGACCAAGAGACTGCGGACAGTACAGGGGATGACCAGATACTGCGGACAGTACAGGAGATGAGCAGAGATTGCAGACAGTACAGGAGATGACTAAGAGACTGCTGACCTTTAGGGAGGGAGGGGGAGCGGGTACCTGAATTTGACCTGTCATGTGTCCCAGAAGACGCCGTACCATTCGCCGTACCATTCACAAAGCGCAGCGCTTCTCGCGCATGCGCACTGGGCACCCGGCTGTCAAGCCGAGAGCCCACACTAAAGAAGCCGGCGTGGGAAGACTGTACCGAGGAACAGGTAAGGCGCTGGACCGAGGAACAGGTAAGGTCCTGCTGCAGAGCTGAACGGCCGGCCCGGTATTCTGACACGGCGGCGGTGGAAATACCGGACCGGTCAATCCATATTTGCATATTTTGGGGGAAAAAAGTGCGTCTTATGGAGCGAAAAATACGGTAATTAAAGTGTATCTTTGCTCAAAATGTAAAAGATACTATTAATTTCCACATTGTATTTCAGTTATCTCTAGCCTACTCCTATTAATCTGATTGATCTTTAAGTCTTATAACTCTTTTTTTAAGAACTGCACACATTTCAGCCTGCTGCGGTGCTGATCGGAGGAGTTTAAGGGGACGGAGTCAGTATAGAAAGCACTTTGCTGGCACTAAGATATCATTGTTTTTATTATTATTATTATTATTATTATTATACAGGATTTATATAGCTCCAACAGTTTGCTCAGCGCTTTACAATATAACGGGAGACAATACAGCAACAATACAGTTCATACAAGAGGGTTAGGATCTTGGAGCTTACAATCTAAGAGGGAGGGGCTAGTGATACAAAAGGTAATAATGGGGAATGGACTGGTAGGAGGAGTAGAAGATTCCATTATTAGCTGAGGGGAGGATAGACTTCCCTGAAGAGATAGGTTTTCAGAGATTGCCTAAAAGTGAGCAGAGTAGGCAATAGTCTGATAAATTGGGGTAGAGTTCCATAGGATAGGGGAAGCTCTGGAGAACTCCTGGAGATGAGCATGGGAGGAGGAGACAAGGGAGCTAGAGAGCAGGAGGTGGTGTGAGGAGCGGAGAGTACAGTTTGGGCGACATTTGGAGAAAAGATTGGTGATGTAATTTGGGGCAGAGTTATAAATGGCTTTATATGTTATTGTTAATGTTTTGAATTTTATTCGTTGGGCAATGGGAAGCCAGTGGAGGGATTAGCAGAGAGGGGTGGCAGATACATAGTCCTTATAAACCAAAGGTAAACTAAAGGAATGAGCAGATAGCAAAATCATTTACTATTTCCAGGCAGAAGGTGCAGCTGTGGACACATTTCCTAGACTAATTTGAACTGCTTTGTATTAAAAAAAAGTTTCATAAGCTTGTTGAGCTATATACACAGCTGAATGACTCAGAGGAGCAGTTCATCCATTCCTTCCTCACATCATCCACCCTGTTTAGATGAGGCTATATGGAGATTTATTTAGAGTGGAAGACAGGAAAAGCGACTACTGTATTTTGTTTTAAAATACTCAAAATGCACTGCTAAACTAGTGTATTCAAGGGCGGACTGACCATTTGGAAACTTGGGCACTGCCCGAGGGCCCGGGGTCAGTAGGGGGCCCCATGAGATGCCCCTGGTACCTTTTTCATAGGCTTTTTGAGTTTGGGCAAGGACACAGGGGCCCCATCATCCCCTATTGCCCAGGGGCCCCATGAGTTGTCAGTCCGCCCCTGAGAGTAATATATATACATTACTTTGTAAAAGTTTTAGGCAGATGTGAAAAATGCTATAAAGTAAGAATAGTTTCAGAAATAGTGTTAATAGTTTATTTTTATCAATTATCAAAATTGAAAGAAAATGAAAAGAAGGGAAATCCAAATCAAATCAATATTTGGTGTGACAGCATTAATTCTTCTAGGTACACTTGCACACAGGAACTCGACAGGTAGGTTGTTTCAGACATTTTGGAGAGCTAACCACAGATTTTCCGTGGATGTAGGCTTCCTCAAATTCTTTTATCTCTATATGTAATCCCAGACAGACTCAATGATGTTGAGATCAGGGCTCTGTGGGGGACTGAACCATCACTTCCAGGACTCCTTGTTCTTTACACTGAAGATAGTTCTTAATGACATTGGCTGCATGTTTGGGGTTGTTTTCCTGCTGTAGAATAAATTTGGTGCCAATCACACTCCTTCTTGATGCTATGGCATGATGGATAAGTATCTGCCTATATTTCTCTTAGGGACACAATTGATCCTGACCAAATTTCCAAATCTGCAGAAATGCAACCCCAAACTTGCAAGGAACCTACACCATGCTTCACTGTTGCTGCAGACACTCATTATTCTACTGCTAGCCAGCTCTTCAGTTATCAAACTGCCTCTTGCTACAGTCAAATATTTCAAATTTTACTGCCATTTTTCTACATCCCAGCTCCATGTTTTCATGCATAGTTTTGCTTTTTGGCCACAACTCTTCCATGAAAACCACTTCTGGCCAGACTATTCCAGACAATAGATGTGTGTACCTGGATCCCACTGGTTTCCACCAGTTCTGTGCTGATGGTACTGCTGCACATCTTGCAATTTCTGTTGCATTATATTTCCTTGGCCAACCAGTGTCTCTACAGTCTTCAATGTTGCCTGTTTCTTTAAGCTTTTTCAAAAGAGCATAAACAGCACATTTTGAAATTCTAGTCTGCTTTGAAAACTTTGCCTAGGAGAGATCTTGCTCATGCAGTCTATCCTTGTGTCTTGTTGCTGTGCTCAGTCTTGCCATGGTGTATGACCTGTAACATGACACTGTCTTTCAGAACCTCACCTTAGTAGCAGAGTTTGGCTGTTCCTCATCCAGTTTTAAGCCCACTACACAGCTGTTTCTATTTCAGTTAATGACTGTGTTTCAAAATTCATATTAAATTGATAATTAGCACACACAAACACACCAAAAAATATTTCTTAAAATAGATTAAAAGTCACAGTTTACAGTCAAAGTTTACATTTGTACAATCAATGTATTTCCATAAGTATATACTGTTATTTTATACCACTTCCTATGCACATATACAGTATAGGTCTTTGTTCATTCATGTTTCAACTATCGGAAGAAACCATTGTAATATAGAGTAGTCCGCAAATTGGAATTTCAAGCAGCAATGAAAATATATATCATAGACTTTGTGACTCTCAGTGCAAGCTTTAAAGCATCCCCCAGAGGGCTGCAGGGGGGGGGGGGAAGGGCATATGAGAAGATTTGAATATAATGAATCTTTAGGCATTTTAAGGAAAGGATTAGTTCAATCTGGAACACAGATACAGTAGCTACTGGTATATTCCTAGAAATTACAGTGTAATGCTGCTTGGGCATCCATGGGCATGTTTTTACATATTTGCAAATTCTTTCTCAAATGAACATATATGCACCCTTTAAAAGTCCCCTTTCTTTTGTGTGGCTTCTTGTCAGAATAAGCCACCTTTTTTTTTACATTCATCTAGGATGTGAAGCTATTAACAATATTGGGGCAATGCATCATTTATATTAAATTGTATGCAGAGGTTCAGCAATCCATTTGAGCTTATTAGTATCATGTGGTTTCCGACAAAGCTCTGTGACAATATGTTTTTATTCTCCCCGTAACAACCTAATCTACGTGTATTGGAGAATATCCCATAAAATATAATCCAGTTTGCTGGGTATTTCAAAATATTTTTGAGTGGTTACATATGTGTAAATCCACATATCAGTTCCATTGCTGTTTGTCCGCCCCCTCTCTCCAACACCCCTGAATGCAATTCCTTCTGTGTTGCCTTGAAAGGGCTGTGATACAAAAGGGCTCCTCTCCCCACAATAACAGCACGTTTTCCCCAATTCAGAGTGAAAGGGATAGGGCTGACTATAGGACTTGACTGCAGTTATCATACCCTACCCAGCCGCAAATCTGTACAAAATCTGCTGATGGGGCCCCTTTACCTTAAGGGTGGTGTCCTCTAGGTATTTGTAATCCATATGGTAATCCACAGGGGATCCATCTTCACAAAGTGTCCCCACAGCTGATAAAGAGGAGGGTGTATAGGTCCACTTTACATAAAAACTCCCCCATAGGCAGTAGTGTCCCAAAACATGTTCAACACACAGAAGTGCACTCGCCATTCTGATGTCTGACAGATGTCGACACAGATGAAGTCTGTTCTCAGATAGTAGTCTCTGAAGATGAAAGCAGATTGAAAATAAGCTTTGGTGATCCCTGCAGAATGAGGCAGATGAGGCACATAGCCTGCCCTGTCCCTGTGGCCTTAGGCTGGCCATAGATGAGTCATCTGGAGGGATTGTGTGCAGCTTCTCATGAGATCAGTTTGCTTCGTCAAAATGAAAATAAAGTTTTGGCTGGGTTGTGCTTTAAAACCAGAAAGTGATAAATGAAATAACATGCTGTGTTCAATGTACAACTGGACTGTATAACGCACTATTAAAGAGCCTGCAGAGAAGGAAGAGATGTCTGCATGCTATCTGGGGTAACGAAAAGTCTATTTCTTTCATTTCTGCTACTTAAAGAGGAGTTCTGCGCCCCACCAAAAAAAAATTAAAAGTCAGCAGCTACAAATACTGTAGCTGCTGACTTTTAATGTTAGGGCACTTACCTGTCCAGGCATCCAGTGATCTCCTCACCCAAATCAATTATTCATTCAGCTATTGGGTGCTTACACCACCATCTTGACTAAGGGAAACCAGCAGTGAAGACTTGTGGCTTCACAGCCAGTTTCCTACTGTGCATGTGCAAAGTGCTCTGCTCTTTGTAAATGGGCCGCAGTCTTCTGGGACCTTTGAAGTGTCCCAGAAGACTGCGGAGGGAAGGATGGGGGGGGGGGGCAAACTTCTGGTCAGTTCTCTGTGGCAAATTGAGCCAGAAGTAGAAGCGTGTATCTGTCAAAACCAGGTACATGCTCCCCTATTACCCAAAAAGGTGCCAAATGTGGTAGCGGAGGGAAGGAGGAAGCAGACAAGTGGAGCTTCCCCTTTTGGGTGGAGTGCCACTTTAATTTACCAATTAGTTCCACCAAGTTTCTAAATAACAGGAAAAAGTAGACACAACCTAAATTTGCTGTATTTTTATTTTCCTCTTCCCTGTGAAGTGATGCATTGTAAATATAGATCCATCAATAGTAACATAGTTACTAAAGGGAAAATGTTTGGTGTAGATTAGGTCTAATATTAAAAGTTTGTACGCGTAAATAAGATATCGTGCTGCAACTCATGAATAAATGTTTATTACTTTTGTTGTCCTCAATTCCGTTAAGCCAAGACATTTAATTTAGCGTTAATTATTTATCAAAGAAATTTTCATTAACGTGACAATAGGAATTTGAAACAAATCACACATAATTTGTTATTCATTAATAAAGTATTAGTCAATTTAGAATTAGGACATCTTGCACAACATCCCACAGCATTATACAATGAGATTACTCTTGATAACATTTTGTGAATTCTCCATTAAAAGGAATCGGTTCTAAAACATGCATTTTGAAGACTTCGTAAATTAAGGGTAATTACTGACTTGTGTAAAGCATTGAGGACAAGCTCCTGTATACAATGCATTCATGCCATCTATATAATTCAGTGTATCCTACTAGCTGTATCACATTATGTAAACAGCAAAAAACTAGCTAAGTACAGTATAATTATACTGTATATACTGGACAGTATTATTCAAAAGTCCTAGACAGGTGCTAAAAGATGCTGTAAAATGAGAATGCTTTCAGAAATAGAAGTGTTAATAGTTTATTTTTATCAATTAACAAAATGGAAAGTAAATGAACAGAAGAGAAATCCAAACCAATATTTGGTGTGACAACTTCTGACAAGTTTTCCTGACAAAAGAGAAAAATGGTAACAGGGGAGGGACCTCCAGAAGATTAACAGCCTCAGCTCTGTTCCTGTGATCTGTGTGAAGGGGGGGGGTGTCTCTTTCCTCCAATTAGCTGTCAGAGCTCTCCTCACAGAGCTCTGCAGTGTGACATTACAGCTCTGCAACCCCTTTTTTCTGAACTCTCAGACAAGCTTTATAAATTCAGCACTTTGAGCAGATGTAGAGAAGAGGAGACTGCAGATAAACAGGCACAACTTATGTAAGAGGATTTGTTTATCAGTGTATCACCTGACGCCAGTCACTTCTATGGCCATATGTAAGGGTTTACAACCACTTTTATTTACACATTTTTTCATACTTGCCTAATACATTTGCACAGTATTGTATATTCAATGTTGAAATCAGATTAATGATTTTATTAAACCTTGTGTGTGTCTCTCTCTCTCTACTTGATATATATATATATATATATATATATATGCACAGTGCATGGGGCAGCCATGTTAGCTCATTAGCTAACAAAACTTGCTTCACAGTGTTACACAATGGTTCTACTTTACCGCTTCTTCTCATAATCAGTCCAATGCTGCACATATACTAGTAAGTTTTCAAATTGTGTTTCAACAAACAAAATTATCAGTACATTTGATGAATTGCCAAATTTCTTTCAAAAACACTTCAAATTTTTGTTTGATTTTAACAATCAATTCAGAACAAATGGACTTTCCCAAATGAAAACCATATAACAATGTTAGAAATTAGAAAATTTGTTTCATCTTGTCCCTTTGAATTTTCGTGACTGGAGTTGAAAAAAAACATTGATTTGACCCCACTAAAAATTGGATGAACATTCCTAAAAAGAAAATTTTTTAATAAAAATTTTAGTAGTGTTTGGCCAGCCTATTGAAAACAATAGCTGGCATTTGGCCTGAGTTGTTAAGTTGAATGCCAAACAAACCAGTAACATTGTTAAAATATCTGTACTTAAATGTGTAGGAGCCTGCTTCCCTCTTCTGTCTGTATTTGTAACTTTGCCTAAATAGAAAAGAACAGATTTGCATTAAGTTTCCAGATGTATGTTTTTAATGCTGTCCCTTGCTTTGATCTCAGCCTTAACCACCTCATGGCCATAAATCCTCAAGGGGGTGCAACAGGGAGGTTCAACATCTTTGTATCTTGTAACACAGTGGGGTTGATTTAACAAATAGGTTGAGAAACTTCACCAATTAAAGTGTGTAAATATTCCCCTCAGTTAACCAATAACGTGACAAGCAAATTCACTTTGATTACTCAGTCATGTAGAAACAGGAATTCACTTTTGACATGACTGGACAATTGCACTGAATATTCACACATTTTATGGGATGAAAATTATCAACTCCTTGAGTAAATCAGCCTCACTGTGTGCATGAAAGGGTAAAAGGAAATTTTACCCTCATTAGACATGGATGTACTGTTACACATATATAACTGCTGTACAAGCTGTTTTGTAATTTCATGTTACTAAACAATACTTTCTTTTTCTGCAACTAGTCATATATTTTTTACAACTTCCAAAAAATGTCTCTTTCTTTCCAACAAGGGCAACAGTTTTTAATCAAAATGTTCTATAATTTTCTATAAGCTTCGTTAATTATATCAGTTTGCTCGCTGATGGTTTCTGCTTCACTACGGATCACCTTTAACCCCTTCCCATTCTGCAATCCCTAGGCTTTTAGGTCAGTGGGATGGAAAGGTCAGACTGATCACATGACCACGTGATTGGCTGTCACAGTGGTCATGTGAATGGGAGCTGTCCTGATGGCTTTGAATATTTACTAGAGACCAGGAGCTGTTTTGACAGTGCATGTTCTTTTCTGGGTGTGCAGAATCCCATGGATGCATATGTGCAGAGTGTGTGCCCTAAAGCCCACGCTCTTTGCCTCTGCGCATATTTGTTACAGGGGTGGCAAGAGGTTAAACAGGACATGGCATACACTGACAAACACAAGGCATTATTGAACAAGATATTTAATCACTGTGGTACTTGCACTGTGTGCTATTTGTTGGAAGTGGGAGGCTTCTAAATACATCAGTGATCCTTTAATCATAGTCAATACAGAACCTCCCACCTAGCACGCATTTTAAAACACAAATTAGATTTGAGTATCTTGTCTTATAAGCTAAAGAACAGGAAGTGACAGGAATCTGCAATAACATTTTCTAAAACCCTGCAAATGTATTGCTGGCCTTGGGATTTTGATAATGAAATGTTTTGGATTGTCACTTTATACATATAGGATACCACTAAGAACCTGGCTTCTGTTGCCCCCCAGGTCAGCATGTAATGGAAAATATGTTTTTTTTTGTCCGGAGTTAGCCAACAAGGAAATTGCAGCCCAGATGACTTGACAAGCTCTAGAACTTGGACTGTGGCCACTAAATCGTTTGAAGTTATTTTTTCCCTTTTTGACAGACTGGCTGTGTGTGAGGACAGCTTTCCAGATAGGATATCAGCTATACATATTTATGAATGTTACAAGCTTCTCTTTTATATAAAGAAATCACTATTCTAGGTCTAGTGGTTCATTAACAACAGCCTTACCAAGTCACTTTGAGGATCTTTTGTTTAGCGGCTGGTTTAAGTTCAAAGCAGCAATGTTTTCTTAGCAGATATAAATGGCTTGCTGTCTGCTAAACATAATTAAGAAGTTTGTAATTAAAATTTTGAGAACAGGGAAATGTTGAGCGAGGAAAAAATATTTTGCAGTTGCTTACACTTTCAGATATTTTTTCAAAGAATAAGAATGTATTTGAAGGTCTGGGATCCGTACCTTTTGAAGTAAAGCACGGAACATTAGGATGTATCAAATCATGTAGCAATTGCCCTTTCTGGCAAAGGAGGGAGAAAAGTTTGATGTGCCAGAAAGAGAAAAGCTGGGTCATGGGGAAAGCACAGTGAAGAGGTAGAGGTCAAGTTTTTATTAGCACAGATGAGTTGAAGAGAAATTAATGTTTAGCACAAGAAGGGAATGTGATTTTTATTTTTCACTCTTACATAAGATTCAGTAGAGATGCCAGACAGAAAGTAGACGCCAGGCAGAATTTCAAAGAATTCTGGCCTTGAAAAATGGCCTACAGTGTATCTCGTTAGTGTTATATATAGGAAATAAATATGTAAAAATGCTATAAAACTGTAATATTTGCACTGAAGTGTATTATATAAATGTCATGGGAATGCAGGCCACACTAGCTCCCTCCCCGAATACCACTAAATAGATTAATAAATAAGACACACACACACACTATAATTGGCATAAAATTGGCCACGACACTTTTATTGGTATAACTGAACAAATATATAATAAACATCTCATATCATTATTTGAATGTAATTAATAAACTTAAATAATCAAGAATTGCTCAGTCATTAAGGACTCAAGCATCAACTGAATAAATTACAACAACAAGTTCCAATTCATTAAAGGATGACAAACCACAGAGTGAAAATAGTACATAAAACTTGCACGCTGCCAGGATTAAATAACTACCCTATAAAGAAAAATGTATAAAAACAAATGTGCAAATATTAAAATAACCCAAAAAGGGGCACTGCCTACACAAACGGTTTCCAAATCAGTGAGTGAACAATAACCAAAATAAAATGTGTGGCGCTGCCTAACTAAAAGACATAATCCAAATGCAAATAAACATAACCAAAAAAAGTAAATAGAAAAAACATCACATGAAATCCATAAAAGAAAGGGATACATGTGTTTTTTAACATCTGTGTGAGTTGTCACTTATCTAATGTGAATGTATACATTATGTTTTAATAAAGCAACTGATTTTATTCACACTACACTATGGTCAGCTATTTCTGATTTGGAGCATTTAGTGACCATTATCTGTTTTCCGTGATCGGAAAGGCGTGCATGTGCAGTTGTCAAGGCTATTAGTGGGCTGACCCCTTTCGCTATTAGATCTGTGTGAGCATATGGCTGTGGCTGGTTACTTACTTGGATCGGAGGAACTTATCTGTGGAACAGCTTAAGTCTACTGTATATGAGCGATGTGAGACCTGTCAGGTCTTATTATGAGGTGAGAGGCCATCTATGAGCACAGTGGTGATTTGCACGAAGATTCAATACGTTTGATTAATTAAAGTGCACGTGGAGTCTGATTTCATTCACTCAATGGGGAAGCACGTTTATGGATTTCAAAACATTTAACAGACTTTATCACTTATTTTCTCTTTATCACGGACTTTCTTCTTTCACTGATTTTTTTTCATGTGATGTTTGTTATATTTATCTTTTTTAGTTATGTTTATTTGCATTTGGATTATGTCTTTTAGTTAGGCAGCGCCACACATCTTATTTTGTCTATTGTTTAACCACATAAGGTGCCTGCAACTAGGGAGGGAGGGCGGGGAGCTTGGTGGGTGATGCCGACCAACTAAAATAGCTCTGGAGACCGCTGTTTATATAATAAGCCCCAAAGATTCTAGAATCTTCTAAAGGTCACATGGGAAGCTGCTCCCTCATACAAATTTTCTTAAAAGGCCATTAACCTCTTAAATTGCAACTTGTGGTAAATGGGTAAAATTACCTAAAACCACTCTTATCTTTAGAGGGAGTGATGGTCGTATGCACATGGAAGTGGTCCCTGATTGTTTGCCCATTTTTACTTGGGAATGCAGGCCGTACTAGCTGTACAGCAAAATGGCACCCGCCCCAGTCTATAACTGGCTTTTGAAGCAAGGACTATGTGAACCGGGTGACGCATGTCAATAAAAAAAAAGGAAAAGAAAAAAGAAGTTCAAAATCAAATTTTTTAGCCAGCTTGCCAACAACTGAAATATTCTGTCTAACAGTATGCGTTAAAAACAGGGGTTTAGTTAGCACACATTTGCAAATGCATACGTAAGCCACAGAGCCACATCACGACACCCTGGTATTCTGTGGTCCTAACTCTACAAACTTTGAGAGCCCCCATAGTAGAGGCACATGTATTTAAAGGATAGATCAAGGGCAGGTAAACATGAGGGGGCCCAACCCTCTTAAAAGTACAAGAGCGTACTAGCTCTCTCCCTGAATACCACTAAATAGATTAATAAATAAGATACACACACTATAATTGGCAAAAAATTGCTGTGGCACTTTTATTGGTATAATTGAATAAATAAATAATAAATATCTCATATCATTTATTTGAATGTAATAAATAAACTTAAATAATCAAGAATTTCTCAGTCATTAGGGACTCAAGCATCAACTGAATAAAATATAACAAGTCCCCACAAGCCCAACTTACAAAAGTCCGTCCTACCCCAAAAGCACGGCCAACTCAATGCAATTCTGCAAGCCTAAATTAAATATATCAAATTCAATATCAGATAAATGAATATAGTCAGATCTATAAATGCCACTAAAACCTCCTTCTAAATCTTCATGACGGTAAGAAAAACCATTAAAGAGTGGCATGAATTTTTCTATAGCTCTGTTTAATCTTTTCCTAATTTTTTCTTAAAGCTTGAATGGAGGACATACCAGCCGCAGCAGGCGTGAGATAACCTCAGAAAAAATGATAGTTGTATTCGGAAATTATTATTTTAAGCGATGTAGATCTCTCTTCATCATGAACAACTCCAATGATTTTACTTTACCTATATAGTTTCCCCAAAGTTGAAATATTATAATGTCAGGTGAAGGCCAAACAACCTGGAAAGATGAAAGAATAAGTTAGCCCACGGCAGATCTTTCACACCCTTCCAATAAACTTGAAAACACAAAGGATACATGCATAGATTTGTGGAATAGCAATGTTGAGCAGCTCTTTTCTTTGTCCAAAAACCAAAGAGTGTCCAATGATCCAAACGCATCTTTTGCTACCTAGCATTCAACAGAAAGATCAGGTCTAATATATATCTCAAAACGTTTGGATTCCCATTTACCAAGTTGCTTAATATTGGTATCATCCAGGCCCACTCTTGCAGCTTCAGTTGCCGCCCCTATCCTGAATGAATGAGACGTAAATTTATAATGATGCAATCCTATTAGAAAAAGGCATTTCTTAAAAACAGAAACAAATTGATATCTTGTAAGAGATGTAGAATCAAAATGAATTAAAAAAGGACCAGCACTAGCCATTCTGAAGATTAGGTACTGTTGTACTAGAATTAATGGACAAATAATTGTGTCACCACAAGCGTGTAAGCTAATCCATTGTCCTCTACCAGTTTGATCCATCTTAGATTTAAAAATACATATGCGGACTCCATTTACTGATAATAAAACCTGATCAAACTTAAGGCCTCCATTATTAAAAATATTTTGAGGCAAAAGCTCAGATATATTGAGAGCACCAAAGAAAGCTAGTACAAAAGGCGACCTTGAATAAACTGGATTAAATTTCAGAAAAGCAAAACTGAAGCAGTAGCAAGGCAGATGGTTTTCAAAATTCGAATAGAAATTGGTCTCCTATTATTTTGACTCATATGAGATTTTTTATAACTCTTGAGAGCCTGCTGAACCAAAAACCAAAAATTAACTGGTACAGGGGGGTTAATTGTTAAAGGATAAGTTAGCCTTTGGAAATATGTTAAATGTTCCACCCGTTTTTTGTAGCACGTTCCCATATCTGCAGCTACAGTTTTTGTAGCTGCTGACTTTTATTTTTTGACAGAGTGAGTGGAACTCCGCTTTAATGACAAACTAACATCTTTCATTCCCCATTTTAATGTGGGGTATATAGCCAAATTTTATCTAAATGACTCATCGTAAAAGAACCAGCCTAGACCTCCAAAATCCTTATACGCTTCTAATACATGCTCTAACTGTTGAAAAAGGCCACTACAAATGTCTGGATATTTTTCTCACAAAACACTAGAAATTATTGCAAAAGCTTGAAGCATATTATGGAATTATCTTGCCACTGTTCTACGCCTATATCATCAGTTTTGTCCTCAGACCTCTTTTCTGCTTTAGATACAAACTCTTTAGCTGAAGGAAGTAATGACAGAATATCAAGATAATACCCTTTCCATATGTTTTCCTTTGTTTGATTTGATAAATGGCAACCCAGCAATGAGATTTCACAAGGTAAAACTTCTTTAAGGCAAGTTTCTGGTACTGCCAATAAACTACTATGCAAATTAGGGTGAACAATACTACCAGTTTGAGTACTAGAGGAAACAAGAGGAATTGAAGGTTGCATATTAGAATTACAATTAACTGTAGAGGGAGCTGTAGAATTGGTCCAGACAGTAGAGAGATTAGCATTAGGATTAATGATGGCAGAAGTAGAAGAAATAGTGTTAGCCAGTTTAGAAAAAGAATATATAAACTGAAATAATATCTGCAGTAACTCATCACTGCTCCAGGATTTCTAAAAGCATCAGTGGCTGCATTAGGAGCCCTGTGTGTATTGCAGCTGCCTCTACTGGCAAGTGAGGTGATTACATCCACAGGTTCCTGTGCCGTTGCTGCTGCCTCTGACCCAGCTGCTTGAGAATGTGCCGACTGTTGCTCAGAAACTCTCTGATCTTCCAGGGGTGGAGCCATCCTGGGAGCTGAGCCTTGCTGAATCACGGATCAACGTCTTCCTCCTCTGCTCCATGATGGTGAGTAGACCTGCCTCCTCCTCTTTGCTCATTGGCTGGACAACCCCACATCAGTGACACTAGCCTCATTTTCCGGCAGGGCTGGCCGCACTGCTCCTGAAGTGGATTCCTGGTACTCTGGTGGTTACTGATGCTGGGGCCATTGGGAATAGGAAGTCTTGTCTTCTCTGTGACTTCTCTTCTGGAGCCGGTCTGGTGAATCATCTTGCTCGCTTGAGGATTCTTCTTGAACTTGATCCTACCAATCCTCTTATTTCTCGACCAGATCCAAACAGCGACAGAGCCACTCTTCTCTGCCACTGCTTCCTGCTCACTCCAGGATATGGTGCATCAGAGTCTTCATATCTGGCTTTTCACCAACGAGCCCCTGATAGTATAATAGCTCAAGGAGCTCATTGGGTGACACCGACCAACTGGCAAAACACAGTAGCTTTGCAGACTGTTGTTTATATAATGAGCCCCAAAGATTCTAGAATCTTCTAAAAGGTCATGTGAGGAGTTGCTTTCCTGCCCAAACCGCATACAAATTTTCTTAAAGGGCCATTAATCTATTAAATCGCCACTTAAGGTAAATGGGTAAAATGACTTAAAACCAATCTTAACTTAAGAGGGAATGACGACCGCATGCCCATGAAAGTGGTCCCTGATTATTTGCCCACTTTCTACATTTCTATGAAAGAGAAAAGCATGCTTATTCTTCAATACTTCTTTTCTGGTTTACAATAGTCTATATCAGGTATTTTTTTTCAAAACAGTCCATGTGCAGATAGATAGAAATCAGCAAATTTTGACATAATATTTGCATGATGATTTGTCAAGGCTGATATTGATTGATTCACACCATCTAAACACCACGAAAGTCCAGTTCCACTGTCACATCAGGATATTCTTGCTAAAGCCTTTTAAGTAAACAAATCTACGTAATTACTGTTGACATTACAGTTATTAATACATTGCCTAAAAATGCATTAAAGTAAATATATGCAACAACCTTTCACCCTAAATCCATCATGTAACTCTTTTAAGAAGATTGCCATTCAAGGCAAAGTTATATTGTTTTTGTAAGGGGCCCTCCCAAACCCCGGATACTCACCTTTACCATTTCTGCCTGCATTGATGCTTTTAGGTACACTGGAACATGTGGCCTTCTATCATGTGACAGAAATTATATAGAAACATAGAAGAGTGACAGCAGGAAAAAGACTAAGTGGTCCATTTTTTAATGCATATATGTTTTTGTTATTTTTTTTTATTACTTTTTCTTTTTTTTGTCTTGTAGATCTGTTTGTCCTAAGCATGTCTGAATCCACTTACTGTTGACTGACCCACTACCCCTGCTGGAAGTCTATTCCACTCTTTAACTACCCTTTCAGTAAAATAATACTTTCTAAGATTAGTTTTTAACTTTCCTCCCTTCTAGTTTGAGGTCATATCCAGGTGTTCTTGATCTGGGCTTCATATTGAAAATACTGCCCATTCTTTATTCTTTGTTCATTTTTAGATACTTTTAAGTACCAAATCTTCCACTGTACTTACCGATCCCTGTGTGTGGACACAGGATCCTAGTAATCAAAACTCAAGATTTCCTGGATATTGAAATGACAATTCTCTATAGATCTGACAAATAGCCAACCGCATAGTTGACCTAATTAGTACACAATAACAGCATGTCTGTACATAAATGTGGATGCCTCCTAATGTTCCCAGGGTAGTTATAGATCAGTATACATCTCCTAAAGCACGGGTCTCCATACTTTCTAATCAAAGGGCCAGTTTACTGTCATTAAGAATTTAGGGGGGCTGGGCTGTGCCCAGTTGAAGTAAACAATGCCCCATCTCTGGTATTAGGGGAGTAATAATGCAGTGGGAGGAATAGTGCCCAATTGCTGGTGTCAGTGGAAGGAATTTTGTCCCATTGTTGGTGTCTGTGGGGGGAATAATGCCCTACTGTTGGTGGGAGACATTTACCCATTAAGTGTAGCACTGAGATCTACCTTTGATCCTCATACAGCCCTCCCAAAATTGGTACAGTTTTGCCCTGTGTAAGCTTCAGCTACAGTGACTCAGCGCTGACAGAGGTCTGCCCTTTTCCTTGTGAAGCAGAACAGAGAGATGGGAGAGTAAAGGGATAGTATGTGTTGCTGGGCAGGGCAACATTAAAATGGCATTTTTCCACAGGTTAGCTTTAGGGTGGTTGTAAAGGTAAAAGGTTTGTTACCTTAATGCATTCTCTGCAGTTAAGGTAAAGAACCTCCAGTGCTGTTCCCATCTACAGCAGCTCTTCTACCCGGAAACTCAGCAGCAGTGGGAACCACTGGCTTAGGGATCGAGCCTGCACAAGTGCCCCATAGCAAGTAGTTTACTTTGGGGGCACCCGGAGAAGAGGTTTGGAGCCGCTCTGTGCAAAACCATTGCACAGAGCAGGTAAGCACAGTGGCCAAGCACTTCTACCTAGCAGCACTAGGGTCATCGGTTCAGATCCCAGCCATGACACTACCTGACTGGAGTTTGCATGCTTTCCCTGTGCTTGCATAGGTTTCCTCAGGGTTCCTTGCACACTCCAAAGACATGTTGGTAGGTTATTTGGCTCCTGTCTGAATTGGCCCCAGTATGTGTATGTATGAATGTGAGTTAGGGATCTTAGACTGTGAGCTACTTGAGGGTAAGGGACTGATGTGAGTGTAAATTGACAGAACTATACAAGTACCTGTACTAAATAAATAATAAGTATAATATATTTGTCATTAAAAAAAAATGCAATTACTTTAAGGCATAATGCCTGTGTGCACTGTTCTATTTCCTGTCATGTTACAGTGCTGGTGTTTGGCAGTTGGCCCTGTGCCATCACATGAGTGAAGGGAGAGAGTTCTCAGCCCTGTGTACTGTAGGCTTCGATTAGTGGCTCTAGCCAGGTTGTTTTCCCCTCTGTGGCAGCTGAATAGAGTTGTGGGGAGAAAAGTTAAAGTATGACTGTGTTGCTGGGGTGGGCAGCATAAATTTAAGCTGTTGCACAGGTGCATAGATACATAGTTAGTCTGACTGAAAAAAGACAAAAGTCCATCCAGTTCAACCATAAAACAAAAGTTAGAACCCGCAGTTTATCCAGAGAAAGGCAAAAAAAAAAAACACCAAGCAAAGCATGCTCCAATTTGCTCCTGCAGGGGAAAAAATTCCTTTCTAATCCCCCAAGAGGCAATAAGATATTCCCTGGATCAACATTACTTATAAATGTTAGTAACCAGTTATATTCTGTGTATCCAAGAAAGAATCCAGGCCTTTTTAAAAGAAATTCACTAAGCTGGCCAGAACCAACTCTTGAGGAAGTCTATTCAACATTTTCACAGCTCTTACTGTGAAGAAACCTTTCCATGTTTGGAGATTAAATGTATTTTCCTCCAGACGTAAAGAGTGCCCTCTTGTCATCTGTGATGACCTAAGGGTGAATAACTCTACATGGAGTTCACTATATGTATTTCACTAGATGTATTTATACATGTTAATCATATCCCCCCTTAATGACCTCTTCTCAAGAGAGAATAAATTCAGTTTCTCTAATCTTTCCTCATAGCTGTGCTCCTCCGTGCCTCTTTTAAGTTTGGTTGCCCTTCTCTGTACTTTCTCCAGTTCCCCAATGTTCTTTTTGCAAATCGGTGCCCAAAATTGAACTGCATATTCCATATGAGGTCTTACTAATGATTTGTACCGGGGTAATATGATATATCTCTCTCTGGAGTCTATACCTCTTTTAATACAAGAGAGGATTTTGCTCACTTTAGAAACCGCAGCTTGGCATTGCATGCCATTATTAAGCTTGTGATCTACCAGAACTCCCAGATCCTTCTCCACCATTGATTCCCCCAGTTGTACCCCCCTAGTATGTATGATGCATGCATATTCTTAGCCCCCAAGTGCATAACCTTACATTTATAAACATTAAACCTCATTTGACACATAGTTGCCCAATTAAACAGTGCATTCAGATCGGCTTGTAAGTTGGAGACATCCTGTAAAGACATTATTCCACTGCACAGCTTGGTGTCATCTGCAAAAACTGAAATTTTATTTTTAATCCCAGACCCTAGATCGTTTATAAATATATTAAAAAGTAAGGGTCCCAACACTGAACCTTGGGGTACACCACTGACAACCCTAGACCATTCAGAGTATGAATCATTAACCACTACTCTCTGAAAATGATCTTTTAGCCAGTTTTCTATCTATTTACATACAGATTTTTACAAGCCTGTAGACTTTACCTTACACATTAGCCGTGTGTGGGGAACTGTGTCAAACGCTTTTGCAAAATCCAAGTATACCACGCCCACCGCCACCCCTCTGTCCAATGTTTTTCTCACCTCCTCATAAAAAGAAATCAGATTTGTTTGACAACTTCTGTCTTTCATGAATCCATGATGTCTGTTGCTTAAAATATTTTTTCCAGCAAGAACTCATCTATGTGGTCTTTCATTAAACTCTCCAGTATCTTCCCAACTACAGAAGTTAAACTAACAGGTCTATAATTACTTGGTAAAGATTTTGACCCCTTTTTAAATATTGGCACCACATTGGCCTTATGTCAATCCTGTGGTACTATGCCAGTCATTAAAGAGTCACTAAAAATTAAAAACAATGGCTTTTAAATGACAGAGCTCAATTCTTTATGGACCCGTGGGTGTATGCCATCCAGTCCAGGTGCTTTATTCACCTTTATTCTATCTAAATATTTTTGGTTCATATCAATTGTGAGCCAAAGTGGATCATCTAGAGCTGTGTCAATACTGTGCACATTGAGGACAAGAGCTCCCCCACGCTCCTTTATATACACAGAGCTAAAGAAGGTATTTTATTCATTTGCCTTCTCTTTGTCCCCAGTCACCCACTCTAGGTTATTTTGTAAAGGGCCTACATGCTCGGACTGGACCTTTTTACTATTAATATATTTGAAGAATTTTTGGGGTTGGTCCTGCTATCTTTTGCAATCTGTCGTTTGTTTAAAATATTTGTGGCCTTTATTTCCTTTTTGCATATTCTGTTATATTCTTTGTAGTGTTTAAACGATGATAGCGTTTCTTCATTTTTATATTTAATAAGAGCTCTTTTCTTATTATCTATAGCTTTTTTTTTTAACTTTGGCCATAAGCCACATAGGTTTGTTTTTTATTCTTTTAAACTTGTTGCCCATGGGAATATATTTTGCAGTGTTTTCACATACAGTCCTTTTGAAGAACTCCCATTTCTGTGTTGTGTTCATTGATACCAATATTCCCTCCCAGTCTAAGTCTTGGAGAGCAGCTCTCAGCCTTGGGAAATGAGCTCTCTTAAAATTGAGTGGTTTTATTTTTCCTGTATGTGCTTGCTGTTTACAGCTAACAATAAATGAAATCATGTTATGGTCACTACCCAGTTCTTTTATATAGACATTCGTAATAAGCTCTGCATGGTTTGAGATGACCAGGTCCAGCAGAGCATCATTCCTAGTTGGGGCCTCTATGAACTGTACCACAAAATTGTCCTGTAGTATGTTTAAAAATGTTTGCCCTTTAACTGTTCCTGCAGTACCATTACATTAGTCAATTTCCAGGTAGTTAAAATCCCCCATTATTATCACTGTCCCAGCCCTTGCAGCCCTTTTGATCTGTCCAAGGAGGTGAGTCTCCACCTCCTCATTAATACTGGGAGGCCTATAACAAACTCCAATAGTTACCTTTGTTGTACGCACCCCCATGTGCAGTTCCACCCATAATGCTTCAGCCTCATCACACTCTCCATCAACTAGGTCCTCTTTCACACTAGCGCTGAGATCACTTCTCACAAAGAGACAGACACCACCACCTTTATTATTTACCCGGTCTCTCCAAAAGAGAACATAGCCAGAAATATTATTGGCCCAGTCATGTGAAGAATGAAGCCAAGATTCAGTAATAACAATTAAATCATAGTTCTGTTCATGCACCAAAGCTTCCAACTCACCTATTTCGCTTGGCAGATTTCTGGCATTAATAAATAAATAATGCAGCGCTATAAATAATAAAAGTGACAATATGCAATGGTGAAGCGCAAAATGGTTTAGCGGATGAGGGACCACAGAATATAAGGTGTTTTGTCAGATGTTGACAAGATAAATAGTGGCTGGAATATTTAATAGTGACAATAGTGAATAGTCCCAAAACAATTATTATGGTGATACACTTGTAAATATTGATGAGCAAAGCCCAAAGTATTATGTGAAATGTCCGTGCAGGTGACTCCGTGATAAGGGATTGCTGTATGAATGCACTCACCAGAAGCGCAATAGAATTGCGCATAGGATCATATACAAGAATTCCGCGGTGAATTTGTGGGCACAGGAAAGGAACTCCAGTGGCTTAATGACAGCACACAGGTACCGCGATAGGTTGCTACCAGACCCTATCCTCACAGCTCCAGCCAGAGAAAAAGAAGGTTTCAGTGTTGGCCATAGACAAGAGGAGAGAACAAGGGCGCATCGGGCTTAGTTGTAGCCATTCAATCTCGGCCCATTTATTAGGGGGGCGCTGGGAGGACCACGAGATAAGAGCATGAAGGTGAGTTGCTAAGTAGTACAACACAATGTCTGGGGCCCCCAGACCTCCCCTATATTGAGGAGAGAGAAGGACAGTACGGGCAATCCGGTGATATTTATTATGCCAGATGAAGTGGAGGAAGGACTTCTGAAGGGAGTGTAATTTGGACATGGGGATAGGAGCAGGAAGCGTCTCAAATAGATACAAGAGTTTAGGCAATATGGTCATTTTTAGAACATTGATCCGTCCAAGGAAAGACATGGGAAGATTGTCCCAGGATTTTAAGGATTGAGAAATTGCATGAAATAGAGAGGGGAAGTTAGCAGCATAAAGGGAGTGATATGATAAGTAAGATTGGTACTTAAATATTTCAAGGAATGGGGGCACCACCATTATGGATAATTCAATTAATTGAAGGGAAGATAAAATTGTAGATGGTATATGGAGTGGTAATGCTTCAGTTTTAGACATGTTAACTATATATCCCGACAGGGCACTGAAGAGCTGTAAAGTACAACGCAAAACAGGTAAAGTAGTGTGGGGCTCCGTCAGCTTCAGCAAGATATAATCAGCGAACAGGGACAGTTTAAAGTCACTGTTATGGGTGCGTATACCTTGGATATCCATGTTGGATCTAATGGCTTTGACCAGAGGTTCTAAACAGAGGATAAACAACTAAGGGAAAAGCGGACATCCCTGGTGTGTACCATTTGACATTCGGAAGGAAGGTGATAAAAAATTACGCCAATTTGGCCTGGGAGGTGGGGGAGGAGTAAAGAGTTCTCAAAGCTGCTATAAATGGACCGCTAAACCAAAAATCTCTCCAGGACCAGAAACATATAAGGCCAGCTAAGTCGGTCAAATGCTTTTTGGGCATCCAAGCTCAACAAGAGAGTAGGAGTTGAGGACTTCTTAACAAGATTGATCAAGTCAATAGTCCTCCAAGAGTTATCCGCGGCATGTCTAGCCGGTACAAAACCCACCTGGGCTTTGTGTATAAGTTTGTAAATACACTGGGCCAGTCTGTTTGCTAGTATTTTCGTAAATATCTTATAATCAGAGTTTAATAAGGCTATGGGGTGATAATTATTTGGAAGGGAGTGGTCCTTATCCAGATTGGGGATCACCAAAATGTGGATGCAACCCCTTCAGGAGATCCCAAAACATAGACAAAAGGTGGGGGGCCAGGATGTCAATAAAGGTCTCGTAATATGAGTAAGAGAGACCGTCTGGTCCCAGAGATTTGTGTGCAGGGACATATTTGACAACATCCAATAATTCTTCAGTAGAGATGTCCGCAATAAGAGCTGTTACATCGGCAGGTGACAAACTTGGTAGTCTTAAGGAGTCAAAAAAGGCATCAAAGGCAACCATCTGAAGGGGAGGGTGGGTATCAGGGGATAGACAATTATAGAGTTTCTCATAATATTCCCCAAATACAGTAGTCATTATATGTGGGTCAAATGTGGGTTTGCCATCTGAATGGAGTAGGTGACTTGGCAGCGAGGGGGTTGTTTGAGATTTTAGTATATTTACAAGCATGCGATGCAGTTTGTTAGAGAATTCATAGAACATCTGACTAGCCCAAGCAAGGGACTGGGCAGTTTTGTGCAGGATCAAGGGTTCTGATTTGGTTGCTTATACGGGATACTTTCTGAAGCCGAGGTATAGACGGGTTGTTTATTAGTCATCTTTTGGCTAAGGACAGTTGACATAAAAGAGATTGTCTGGAACAAACAGAGTCTTTCTTTAAACGAGTGCTCATGGAAATACAAAGGCCTCTGAAGACAGCTTTGTGAACCTTCCAGATGGTTGAAGATGAAACTACGAGCCTACATTGTTTTGAAAATAAGTGCCTTGGCCCCAAAGGTGGTCCAAACGCAGGAAACTCTCATTGAGGTGCCAGTGACAGACCCTAGGGGAGAAATTAGGGAGAAGTAGATTAAGCGACAGTGAGGCATGATCTGACCAAGTCATCAGGTTGATCTCAGAGGAGATCAAAAAGGGGAGCAAGGGGGGCGGTAACATAAAAATGATCCAAACGTGAGAATACACAATGCGGGGTAGAGTAGAATGTGAATTGCCTATGGAGAGGATGCTAGACCCATAGAGGTAATGCTCCCGAATCAGTTTATGGAAGGCTGTCGAGGAGGAGCATAGCCTTTTTGACAGAGTAGAGGCAAAGAGTTCCTTCCTATCCTTATGTGGAGACATGATCAACTTAAAATCCCCCCCAACAATCATGTGCGGAGTAGATAGGGAACAAAGCAAAAAGAACCATCCTGTTTGAAATGAGTTTTCTCAATAAATATGATGTCTGTTCCCTCAGAGCCATCCACCATTTGAATTGAGTTAAGACCTTTGACATTAAATAACAACAGCTTTAAAGCCATCATGAAACAGCAATAGATGTATCAGCTGTGTAACCTGAACATACAGGAAAATTATCATTGATGAGGCAAAACAGAAAACAACAGAGATAGAAAACCAGGTGATTATCAAGGCAAAGACGCCTATTACATACAAATGTATCACTCAAAACAGAGGCTGTAGGGATTACGGCTAGAAATAAAAATATCATCCAAGATATACACCCGGGATATTGGGAATATCCCGAGTCATCAGGGTCAAAGGCCTGACGCTCCAGGGGGCAGCACGGCAGCTAACCCAATTTGGCAGATGCCTACCTCAGTAATACACATAGCGGTTGTAGTCAAGACATAGCAATGTGGAAAAAATGCTAAGGCACACATGGGAATAAAAGAGCCCAATTAACATGGCGGGAAACCTGACATGTGGAAGAGACAGGTGGCAGGGCCCACCGATCCAGGAAATCGTGGGCATTGAGGAGTATGAGGGAATCGCTTCCTTCCAGGCATAGCAGGTGTCCAGATCTTGTGTGGAGTGGCAGAGGGCCTGGATGGGGTAGGAGGTAGCGGAGAGGCCTCATCAGGCAGGGGAGGAAGTCCCAGTTGTTTAAAGAAGGAGACTGCTTCATGTAGGTCACGGAGAATGACTTGGGCATTATCTTTGGAGACAACTAGCTTGAAGGGAAATCCCCACTGGTAAGACACGTCTTTTTACCAAGGTGATGGGGGATAAATCACTGAAAATTTGGAGCCTGTCTCCTTTAAAATCCAAAGAGGGCTTGTTGTGGGTAGAAGTGAGCAAGGCTTCTTTGCTGTCGTGAAGTCCAAATGATAACATCTCTAGGCTTGGTACCCTTGGAAGGGTTCGGGCCTAATGACCTATGGGCCCGATCCATTCGCCAATCAACATCTGGGACCTTGGGAGCTAGAATAGTGAATATAGACAGCAAGTGACGTTGAAGGTGGGAGTCAGAGACCGTTTCAGATATGCCACAAATACGAATATTCTGGTGACGCTCCCGGTTTTCCAGATCTTCCTGTTGGATTTGTAACTGAGACACGGAGTGTTTCAAACTGGCATTATCATCCTCAAGAACATGGACATACAGTATTGTACCAGTTTGTCAAATTTAGACTCAAGGTGGTCTGTGCGGTCTCCTATCTGAGTAATATCCCCCCTAAGCTCCTGAGCCAGTTTGCCGACTTCAGCAGAAATAGTGCTGACAATGTTATGTAGAAATACTTGCAATTTGTCATCCAAGGTATCCACCATCAGAGAAGGGACCACCGGCGAGGGATATGAAGCTGTAGGGGGATCTGTGTCCCTCCCCTCCATCTCAGCAGATATCTGGAGCACTCACTGGGGCTGCTGTTGCTACTCAAGGCCGGGGATGCAAGCCTAGTGAAGAAGAGGTCAGGAATTAAGGCCGGGGGTCCAGAGGAGGCGACGTGGGTGGCTTCCAGCGCCCGATTTTTCCCATGGGAATGCTTGGGTATGTCTCAACCTGGGACAGGGCTCTCCCAGAGCTGTAGATGCTGAAGAAGCAGAGCAGGAGGGCCATGAAGGCTGAGGGTCATGAAGGCTGAGGGTCAGTGGAGCTCAGTCTTCACGCGTCCGCCATCTTCGACTGCCATGCATGCGCTCCCCTCCATGCTTTATTTTGCTGGGAAGTCATTTTGAAAAACACCCCCTGATATTTCTGGCAGTAGCCACCTTGGGTAAGGGCAGATGATTCAAGTATCATTTACTTCCTGGAATCCATCGGCCTTTAGCTTAGGCATTGGCTGAGCTGAGAACCCTCCCCTCCTGAAGACTCCTGGGATGTATGATATCATTTGCCTAGGCATGTAAACCAGGAAGTAACTGAAGAAATGTTAAAAAAAAAGTTTAAAACAAGTAAATACAGTATGATATAGTTTCCTATCTATTTACTAATGCTAGCAGCATAAGAATTAAAAATTGTCCATGTTGGTTGAGAGAGTGAAGTTCCACTTTAATCTTTTGTGCAGTGCACTCAGAGTAAATATATCTTAAATTGTAAAGAGCTGAGCAAACTGTTGGCGCTATATAAATCCTGTATTATAATAATAATAATAATAGAAGTTAGTTATTAGACAGGTTATGTATGTACAGTTGCAAGAAAAAGTATGTGAACCCCTTGAGATTACATGGAGTTTTGCATGAATTGGGCATAAAATGTGCTCTGAACGTCA
Organism: Staurois parvus; assembly: GCF_062004578.1. Classification (NCBI taxonomy): domain Eukaryota; kingdom Metazoa; phylum Chordata; class Amphibia; order Anura; family Ranidae; genus Staurois; species Staurois parvus. The sequence goes on along the minus strand of NW_028319228.1, from coordinate 7,714,587 downwards.
TCTAAGTCACAACAATAGAAGAACACAGTCTGCTGAACATAATACTACACAAACATTAGATGTTGCCATGGTTTAATTGCACATAACATGTAAACATTCACAGTGCAGGGAGGTAAAAGTATGTGAACCTTTGGACTTAATAACTGGTTGACCCTCCTTTGGCAGCAATAACCTCAACCAAACGTCTCCTGTAGTTGCAGATCAGACCTGCACAATGATCTGGAGTAATTTTGAACCACTCCTCTTCACAAAACTGTTTCAGTGTAGCAATATTCTTGGGATGTCTGGTGTGAATCGCTCTCTTAAGGTCATGCCACAGCATTTCATTCGGGTTGAGGTCAGGACTCTGACTGGGTCACTCCAGAAGGCGTATTCTGTGCTGTTGCAGCCATTGTTTTGTTGAATTACTTGTATGCTTTGGGTCATTGTCCTGTTGCATCACCCATCCTCTGCGGAGCTTCAGTTGGCGGACAGATGGTCGTACGTTTTCCTGCAAAATGTCTTGATAAACTCTGGAATTCATTTTCCCATCAATGACAACAATCCGTCCAGGCCCTGAGGCAGCAAAGCAGCCCCAAACCATGATGCTCCCTCCGCCATGTTTTACAGTGGGGATGAGGCTTTGATGTTGGTGTGCTGTGCCTTTTTTTCTCCACACATACTGTTGTGTGTTCTTCCCAAACAACTCAATCTTGGTTTCATCTGTTCACAGTATATTTTGCCAGTAGTGCTGTGGAACATCCAGGTGCTCTTTTGCAAACTTCAAACATGCTGTAATATTCTTTTTGGACAGCAATGGCTTCCTCCGTGGTGTCCTCCCATGTACTCCATTCTTGTTTAATGTTTTCCTTATTGTAGATGTGTCAACAAAAATGTTAGCATGTGCCAGAGATTTCTGTAGGTCTTTAGCTGACACTCTGGGATTCTTCTTTACCTCATGCAGCATTCTGCACTGTGCTCTTGCAGTCATTTTTACAGGACAACCACACCTAGGGAGAGTAGCAACAGTGCTAAACTTTCTCCATTTGTAGACAGTCTGTCTTACCGTGGACACATGAACATCAAGGCTTTTGGAGATACTTTTGTAACCCTTTCCAGCTTCATGCAAGTCAACAATTCTTGATTGTAGGTCTTCTGAGAGCTCTTTTCTGCGAGGCATGGTTCACATCAGACAGTGCTTCTTGAAACCCAAAACAGGTGTGTGTTTTTTAAGGGCAGGACAGCTGTCAGCAACACATCCAATATCATCACACTGATTGGAGTCAAGGTTGGCTCACTCCTGGCTCCAATTAGCTCTGGGAGAAGTCATTAAGCTAGGGCCTCACATACTTTTTCCTCCCTGCACTGTGAATGTTTACATGTTATGTGCAATTAAACCATGGCAACATCTAATGTTTGTGTAGTATAATGTTCAGCAGACTGTGTTCTTCTATTGTTGTGTCTTAGATGACGTTCAGAGCACATTTTATGCCCAATTCATGCAAAACTCCACGTAATCCCAAGGGGTTCACATACTTTTTCTTGCAACTGTATGTGTTTTTGTCAAGGGCTAGTGTATTATTGCTTAGATCATTTTCTGAGACAAATAAATGTTAGGTTTTGACAACTTGTATTCTGTTGTACAAAATACTTTTTGTAGCATTGCAGCACATTTGTCAGGATGATTGAAGTTTTGTTGATTAGGGTGGTTAGAGCAACAGACACTACTAAAATTATGGTATGGAGATAAAAGCAGAGACTAAAACTGAACCCCAGATGCACCATAAAGCACAACTAAAGGTCAATTTTGCAAAACAAGAGGTCAATTTGATATCATTTTTTATGTATGTGCTTGTGCCTCTAGATTTCTGGTACAACACTTACCTTTGACAGTCCTCTTAACAGCTTTTTCCTTACCTTTCCCTAAAGACTGAGCTATTACTACAGGCTACTTGAGGCAAATAGGCTTCTTCGTCTATGCTAGCACTGCAGAAAAGATACTATTATGTTGGCAGTATTTGCCTTTGATATGCTATTGTCAGTGATGCCCCTTCAACAACGCTGTTTCTGATGTGCTATGAGCAATGGCTGGAAAATTCAGCTGTGGG